>NW_028270176.1:15137972-15442972 GCF_037043375.1 Chiloscyllium plagiosum
GTACAGCTAATGGGCTGAATGGCTTGTCTCTTTAATTTTCAACACCTGTGTCATGAGGAAGCTGCACTTCTGGTGCAATCTAATCGTTTATTTTTACTTGAAGGAAGTCCTGAGTGCTCCTTGATTCAAATCGACTTGTTGTAAATTATAATGAACATTTGTTTTCCACCTTTCTTGTTGAATCTGTTTTGCTTTTCGTATTCGTTGCCTGATGATCAAGGACGCGGATGTCACATTGGACATTAATACATTCTGGCCACTTATTGACTATTCATCGATATGCATTACCTAGGATCTCACCATATGTTTTACCCCATTCCACTGATTTAAGTTTATCAATTTAAGATTTAAGTTGATTCATCATGACAGAGCACATTTCCACCAACCTTTGTTACAGTTGCCGTATCAGAAATATATAATCTGGACTCCACCTCCAATTCATTGATAAAGATTGTAAAGGCATCAGCAAGCACTGATCCTTTCGACATATAAACACTTACTGTCGCTAATCTTTAGTAACCTTTTGAACATCAAACCAAATTCCATGGAAATTATTTGTGGTTAAGTCCTACTGAAAACGTTATCAAAAACCATCCAATTGCCATTTCAATCTTAATGCGATGAAAGAGTTAAATAATAATCCAGCAGAAATTCAGACTGTCTATTTACCTTCCAGATGAACAAATGGGAGAACTTCAAAAAGGTAGCAATGTGGAGACTAGCAATGTTAAGTACCTCCTTTGTGGTTCGGTACATAAATGTCAGTAATTAATTACATAAACGCTATGTTATTAAATTCATTAGTATGCTTTAAATAAAAAAGAAATTGAATGTTTTTTGGTAACTTCCCGTACAGATACAGCAGTAGTTTCAATGTGTTAGAATGAGAAATCTCGACATTAGAACGCTGAGCTGATACGTAGCGCATCATGACTGAACATTTCTTTGACAACTTTGACAAACAAAAATGGTGACAGTGGACGATTGAATGAAATGAATACCATCTTCAATGTTTAGAAAATCACATTTTATGAGTCTTTTTTAATACTGTGAATGACACGGGCAGGGCATCCCCATTGACAAAAAAATGCAAAGACACCAAGAGAAGGAGAGGAAAGTTTTGCAAAATGCACTGAAAGCTCCCAGTGGCGATCAGGAAGAAATGCATTGTCTTAGACCAACTCTATGGAGAAACGACAAAGGTACTCCAGGCAAATGACGACTATGCACCAGTTTATTTTCTAACATATTCCTTTGATTTATAATGTTAAACGAATGCTTCTGTTGCGGGGAAAATGTTTGAGTCTATTATGAAGGAAGGAAATAAAAACAAGGTATCTAGATAGAAATTGCACACTTAGACAGATACAGCATGGGTACATGAAGTGCAAGTCAAGTGTATGTAATACTTTGTAATTCTATGAACCAGGAGATGTGGTGTATCTAGATTTCCAAAACACATTCGACATGGTTCCACACAAGAGACTGCACATAATATAATGGTGAAAGACGTTACAAGCAATGTTTTTGCATGCATAGATAGAGTTAAAGTATACAACAAAACCAAGGAGCGGGCCTATTTCAGTGCTATTATTATTGCAAACTCAATTATTCACAATTTACATTGATAATTTATAGTTGGAGATCCCGTTTCATGTATCAACGTCTGTGGATAACACTGCTATGAATGGTAGCGCAAAATGTACAGAGAAATGTGAAAACTTAAAACAGAACATAGCTAGTTTAAGTGAGTGGGGAAATGTCTGTCAGATGGAGTGCAATGTTAATCAATGTGAAATCATCCATGTCGGTCAGAATAATGGTTAAAATTTTTAATCGAATTTTTAAAAAAGCATGCAGCACACTGCTGTTCAGAGGGTTCTTTGGTGTCCTTGGACATAAATCAGAACAGTTTGGTTAACAAGTGCAACAGATAATTAAGAAGGCAAATGGAATTTTATCCTACAATGCTTTGGGATTAAGTTTAAAATCAGGAATGTTATGTTACATCTGGATCGGGTGCTGATGAGGCAAAACCAGGAACACTACGTGCAGTTTTGGTTTTCTTACTTGAGAAAGGATATTCTGGCATTAGAGGGAGATGTACACGAGGTACACTAGGTTGATTCCGGAATTGAGGGGTTTGTTTTATGAGGATAAACTGAGTAGACTGGGACTATATTCATTGGGATTTCGAAAAACGGGTTGAATCTTGCAGAAATATTCAAAATTATGAAATGAGCTGATAAGATAGAAGTAGCGATGATGTTTCCACTGACGGGGGAATCCGGGACAAGAAGGCACACCATCAAAATTAGAGGGAACAGATTAAGGACAGAATTGAGAAGGAATGTCTTCCTCCAAATAATTGTGAATCTATGGAATTCCCTATCCAATTAAGTGATCGAGGCTTCCTCAATAATGTTTTTAAAGCGAAGATAGATAATATATTGAACCCTAAAGAAATTACATTTTACGGTGAGAGGGCGGTTAAGTGGAGCTGAGGACATGAAAAGATCAGCCATGAACTTATTGTTTGGTGGAGAAGACTCAGACGATCGGATGTCCTACTCCTGCTCCCAGTTATTGTGTTCTTTTGTTCTTATGTTAAACTGGTCACAAATATCACTCGTTGGACGACATTTACAATGCGGAACCGTTATATTGTAAAAGTATTCCATCGATGAAGCTCGATATTTCATGGATAAACTGGATGATTACATTTTTTAATAAAACCAAGCATTTTGCCAATGGAAAAACACTGAACAGAGATTGAAAATCCATTCAGAATATATTAAAAATGCAACAAACGCACACAATTCTTCTTGAACGAGCTGTACTTCCTGTACATTAGAACTTGAAATTTTCTTCCAGTTACAATAGTAATTGATTAGCAGTTTGAGTGATTTGCATGACATTAAAATAACTTGAATATAATCAAGAATAACAATGGAAGGGCTGAGGTCTCCAGAATTAAGGTTAAAATGGTTACAGCAATAATGTTGCAATACTGGAATTAAACAGATGAAAGCGCAACTACAGTATGAACTGGCTGTCACAAGGGATGCCGGGTAATGCATGTGCACTTCTTAATAGTTTCCTATGGATATGTATTGATTTTATTTAATGTCATTCCTACATCCTTGCATTCCATTTCCGTTTAGGAAAGTGCACACACTTTGAAATACTGATCAGTAGATCCGTTCTTCAAAGCTAAGTATATTGATTCGATAATCTCGTATAATTCTGATATTGTATTCAATACAGAAATTATTATTTTCCAATTCACATGGAAATGGCGTAATGGTAAAGGAAGGCAGTGGATGCGTGATCAGAAATAGACAGCAACAGAAATTAATCGGGAAAGCCAGTAGCGTAATTAGGGAGGGAATTCTAGGACATGGCATCAGCGACAGGAAGGAACAGTGATTGCAAGTCGGAACGCTGAGTGGCTTGGAGAGAACTTGTAAGTAGCTGTGTTGGAGTATTGACAGCGTCCGATGAATGCCCAATTTGAAGTTATTAGATAGGTTCGCATTCTGTGCCATTTAGCACAGTAATAGTGCAGCAAAACACAATGGAGCTTATTCGCGATTTGAAGTTTGGAATTTTCTCCGAAGACTTCTGCGATGCTTACTTGTACTGCGACTGTTTTTGACAGGAATATCTGCAGGTGGTATTCTGGTACAAATGATGTTGAGTATTTTTGTTCCCGTGCTAATGGGTCTGTCATTTCCTGCTGGAGCTCCAGCCCAGCAGTTAATTACTGTGAGACCCGACCAGCTCGATCAGTAATACTGCTGCTAGTCTACTGTTGATGGTTGACTTTTACATTCTTCACTCAGAATACATTTTTGTTACCGTGCCATCATCATTGTGCCAGTCCTCCATGTTGTCAAGGGAAAACAATACATAGTCAACAACAAGCAGTTTACTTTCCCACGTTTTACCAGAAGACACGTAACTTCATATGATCCAGAACAAATTTTGACCACTCGCAGGGCAACTCCATTCACCTGTATATCACTTTGGTGCCACCTCTGCTGTGTCTGTCAGGTTAAGTTGAAGTGGATATATTCAGAGTTAGTGGTAGCAATGTATGAGACTTTGCCTGTAAATTATGGTTCTGCGAAAATGAATATGTCATGCTGATGCTTGATTCATATGCTAACAAATTTGGCATCGGGCTCACATTTTATTAAGGAGACCTTTACGGGGTAGACAGGGCTTTTGTCGCCAATGTGTTTTCTGGTGTCTTTGTCGATGCCATGTGATCTGTCAGGGTTCCTTTATTTTAGATCATTTATCATTAGTGTTAACGTGGCTGTTTTGATAACACGTTAATGGAAATCACTTTCATAATTGCAAACTTTCCCATAGACAAAGAAAATAGTGAATGTTCATCAGGTTTTTGTGAATATACTCAAAACATTCGTCATGGTGGACTCGTTTGCAGGGTGAGATCACATGGAATGCAGGGAGATCTAATCATTTGCATGCAAAACAGAGGATGGTGATGGAGGTTTTTTTTTATCAATTAGTGGCCTGTAACCAGCGGTATGCAACAAGAATCTATGCTGGATGCTATACAAATGATTTTAGAAGTGAACATAGGAGGTATAGTTAGAAAGATGGCAGTTTGCAAGTGACACCAAAATTGGAGATGTGGCAGACGGCGAAGAAGATTACCTTAGGTTACAACGGGATCTTGTTCAAACTGGCCACTTAGTGGAAGATGAATTTTAATTTAGATAAAAAATGAGGCTCTGCATTTTGGAAAGACAAATCAAGGCATGACTAATACTTTTAATGGTAAGGTCCTAGGAGGTGTTGCTGAACAAAGAAATCTTGGAGTGCAGTTCATAGTTCTTTGAAAGTACAGTCTCAGGTAGATGGAACAGTGAAGCAGTCGTTTGTTATGCGTGCCTTTTATTGGTGGCAGCATTGAGTATAGGAGATGGGAGATCATGTTGTGGCTGCACTGGACCTTGGTGAGGCTACTTTTGGAACATTGTGTGTAATTTTAGTCTTCCTTCTTTTGGAATAATGCTGCGTAGTTAAAAGATTTCAGCAATGACTTACAAGCATGTTGCCAGGTTAGGAGGGCTTGAACTTAAGGGAGATGCTGTATGGGCTGGCAGTGTTGCTCCTGGAGCATCCGAGGGTGAGGGGAGAGAGTATAGAGTTTTATTAAATCATGAGGGGAATGGATAGAACAAATCAAGAAGGTATTTTACCTGTATTGATGGAGTTTATAACCAGAGGGCATAGCTTTATGGTGAGGGGAATTGATTTAAAAAGGACTGAAGGGGCAACTTTTTCACACACAGGGTGGTATATGTATTAATGAGCTGCTGGAGGAAGTGGTGGAAGCTGGGACTCCTTCAATAGTTAAAAGTCATCTGGATGGGTATATTAATAGGAAAGGTTGAGAGAGATTTGGACCTATCTGGTCGGAATGGACGAGTTGGCCAGAAGAGTCGGTTGCAGTGTTGCACATCTCTCTGTTTCTATAACTCTATGACTGAATGATTGAATGGCTTCTGAAATACAAACAAAAATGGTTAGCATTGTGTTGTGTTTTACTTCATGGTTTCCGTATTTAAACGTTGGGTACCCCTTGAGATATATAATGATATGGAATAATTAAATAAACCTGCTCCTAATGTGGACCCAAGGGCATTTAGTTAGGGACAATTAATTCTCTCTGCTCAAATGGTTACATTCCTTGAATAAATAAATCAAAATTCGGGACTCGAATTTGAATGGAAGTTTGATGAGACTATTATTTATCTGTTATAGAGAAGAATTAACTTCGTCAAAGAATGTTTCTCTTCAAAGTGGAATGTGTTTTCTTTCCTTGCATTTTATTTATCGCCTCGTCTTTCTGAAGGAAGTTCACTGTAGTCGAAACTTAACTCTGTTTTCACTTCACAGCCGCTGTTCACCATGATATTTACTTTTTGTTTCGGATCTGCATCACTCGCAGATCCCTGTTTTAGTTTCTTACATTTGTTGCCATTCTCGTCAAAAGGAAGTAACTCAAAACTGACTAAATGCATTAACTATGTTGAAGTTTTTGTATCTTCTTTTTCCTTCCATTACAGAACTGAAAGAATGCAAAAGTCGTCTTCGAAAGAAAGGTAAGTGAAGAGAGACACATTTTACAACTCATCAACATTTTGATTTATTTTCCCCTTTTACCGTATTGCTTTCCTTTTTTCTGTTTATTGTCAGTTTTTCAAATGTATGATTTGCTTGACCAATGCCATTTTCAAACCAAAACAAAAAGAAGTGTAAACTTATTTTATGTACTGCAAAGTTCAATGGAACTCATGTATATCACAGAGACAACGAAACCATATCATTCAAAGGCAGGGACTGAAACATTATACAACTGTCAGCAGAGGAATGGGTGACATTTACTGAATGAAACTAAAATCGTAATGACAATTTAGGCGAAAGTGGGTGCTGCAGATGCTGGAGATTAAAGTCAAAAGTAGAGTGACTGCTGGAAAAACACGGCAGGTCAGGCAGCATTCGAGGATCAGGAAAATCGACGTTTCGTGCAAAAAAAAACTTTTCATCAGCCCATTCCTGATGAAGAGTTTTTGCCCAATACGTCGATTTTCCTGCTCCTCAGTGATCAGCTATGACTATGTAACAACTGTAAAGAATCTTCTCAAATGCAAAGTGATTGCTCATCACCAAGGTGAATCAGACAATATGCTGCAAAACTCAGATCTTTAATTGAGCACGTAGTTCCATGTCGTCTCTCTTTTTTTGCATTCTCCTTAACCCTATTTGCCAAAGCTATTAGATTACTTTACAGTGTGGAAACAGGCCCTTCGGCCCAACAAGTCCACACTGACCCGCCGAAGAGCAAACAACCCATACCCCTACATTTACCCCTTACCTAACACTACGGACAATTTAGCATGGCCAATTCACCTGACCTGCACATCTTTGGACTGTGGGGGGAAACCGGAGCACACGGAGGAAACCCACGCAGACACGGGGAGAATGTGCAAACTCCACACAGTCAGTCGCCTGAGGCGGGAATTGAACCCGGGTCACTGCTGTGAGGCAACAATGCTAACCACTGTGCCACTGTGCCGCCCTAGAAGAAATTGTTTCCATTGTGTCCTTTCATTGTAATTAATATTTTCACTCTGTTTATGAAAATAAATACTGCTTTAAAACAAAGCCTAATTGACTGGGACTTTTTTATTTGAAGAGGTTAGGTTAGTGTTGAACATTGGATCCCACATAACTAAACGCATATGGACCATTCCATCCAACCAGACCACTGCTGAAGTGTGAGCATACATGCCCACAGCACTGGACACAGCAACGCACAATACTCGCTGCTGCTATTCCAACACAAAAAAAAAACAACCAAAATGAAATGACCAGTCCAGACCTGATACTTTTTCAGAACCTCGTGAACTAGACCTTATTGCTTACGACACACCAATTCAATTGGTATGATCTGTTCAGAAGAGCATCTTTCATCCCTCTGGCCATAAGATAAACTTGCCAAACTCAAAAATGTCCTTTTACATAACAGTTGTAAATCTCCTACTTGTCCTTATGTTATTTGACAGACCTTCATTCACCGTTACACTGACTGGCTCCATGATTCAATCTTACATTGGTGGACAGGACATAATATCAGTTTACATTCCAACCATTTTGCAATGTCTGTGATGAGCATGGAAATGACCTTAGTTTCGATCCAAATAACCTCTTGGCCATTGCATTACTCAGGACAGGTTAGATCCTCCAATTACTCGACCGAACACTGCCAGAATTGAAACACATAGTCCACTCCTAAACCTGCTGGAATAAACAGGTATTACTGCCTGTTTCATGGTCCCCAGCACGTACCTTATGCACACACGTTGTTTTACAGTGACAAAATATATTCCCTACTGATGTCTGAAACATTGCCACAAATGGTCATTAATTGCCCTGGAATCCTTCTGGTGGTCTGAATTGATCTATTTTGGATTCCTCTGATAGATGTGGTCATTTGTGTGCCAGGAAGCAGGCAGGAAATCTGCACTAGAAAATAATTTAACATCATGTTTTGCTCAATGCATTTGCTCATTTCCGTACAACTGACGTCTTCCAGGTCAGTGTTGATACTGCCGCTAATGTGGACTTCATTTTGTATTCTTACCATGCATTTTATGATATTCAGCATTCACTTACAGTCGTTATTCGCCTTTTCCAACAGTTCACATAGACAAAACGTAGCAATTCCCAAATCCTGTTCAATATGCTCTTCACTTATTATATGTTTCATCAATAAACCAGTGTCACGACAAAAGCCAGGAGCAGTAATTACTCAAATAAATATATTGTTTTGTTGATTTAACATTACCTTTTGAAGGAGGAAAAACAGAGTGAGACACATGTCGCTGTGTAAGCCTTCCAATCACTTAACCTAACAATGATCTCCACTTAGATTTTGCCAGCAAAATGCCTTTCATTCCCATTGAAACAATGGAAAGGTAGGAAAGAAGATTCGGTAATCCAACAGATGAAGAAAATCAGTTATTATGGTTAATCTGTGCATCTGAGCAACCATCGAAATCTTCTTTATAAAAGGCCTTCCGTCTGTTTAATACCAACAAATAAGTAGCAATATATTTTCATGCTATTAGATGTTCAATTAGTTTCACAGAGTGCCAAAAAGCATATTCGAGCCAAAGTCCACTGTCAGATAATAATCATCTGTAAAATGACTTCAGACTGTATAGAGTTGAAACTCGCATAAATCCAAAATGGCAGTGGAGGAAATCTCGTTTTTGATGTTCTGAGGAATTTATGTTCAAGGAAGTGTCAATCGACGTGAAACATTAACTCACATCTCTCTCCATCAGGTGCTAACAGATCTGCTAATCTTTTTCTGACAATTCCTATTTTTGTTGTGGTTCTGTTCGCCGAGCTGGAAAGTTTTGTTGGAAACGTTTCGTCCCCTGTCTAGGTGACACCCTCAGTGTTTGGGAGCCTCCTGTGCAGCGTTTCTGTGGTGTTTCCACCGGCATTTATAGTGGCCTGTCCCTGCCGATTCCAGTTGTCAGTTTCAGCTGTCCACTGTAGTGGCCGGTATATTGGGTCCAGGTCTATGTGTTTGTTGATAGAGTTTGTGGATGCGTACCATGCTTCTAGGAATTCCCTGGCTGTTCTTTATTTGGCTTGCCCTATAATGGTAGTGTTGTTCAAGTCGAATTCATGTTGCTTGTCGTCTGCGTGTGTGGCTACTAAGGTCGTGGCGTTTCGTGGCTAGTTGATGTTCATGGATGCGGATCGTTAGTTGTCTTCCAGTTTGTCCTACATAGTGTTTTGTGCAGTCCTTGCATGGGATTTTGTACACTACATTAGTTTTGCTCATGCTGGGTATCGGGTCCTTTGTTCTGGTGAGTTGTTGTCTGAGGGTGGCTGTTGGTTTGTGTGCTGTTATAAGTCCTAGTGGTCGCAGTAGTCTGGTTGTCAGTTCTGAAAAACTCCTGATGTATGGTAGTGTGGCTAGTCCTTTGGGTTGCAGCATGTCCTCGTTCTGTTGTCTTTCTCTTAGGCATCTGTTGATGAAATTGCGTGGGTATCCGTTTTTGGCGAATACCTTGTACAGGTGTTCCTCTTCCTCTTTTTGCAGGTCTGGTGTGCTGCAGTGTGTTGTGGCCCTTTTGAATAGTGTCTTGATGCAACTTCGTTTGTGTGTGTTGGGGTAGTTGCTCTCATAGTTCAGGATTTGGTCTGTGTGTGTGGCTTTCCTGCATACCTTAGTGGTGAATTCTCCGTTCGGTGTTCTCTGTACCATCACGTCTAGGAATGGGAGTTGGTTATCCTTTTTTCCTTCTCTCGTGAATCTGATTCCTGTTAGTGTGGCGTTGATGATCCGGTGTGTTTTCTTTATTTCTGTATTTTTAATGATTACAAAGGTGTCATCCACATATCTGACCCAGAGTTTGGGTTGAATTTGTGGTAAGACTGTTTGTTCTAACCTTTGCATTACTGCTTCTGCTATGAGTCCAGAGATCTGAGAGCCCATGGGTGTTCCGTTGATTTGTTCGTATATCTGGTTGTTGAATGTGAAGTGTGTTGTGAGGCACAAGTCCAGTAGTTTAAGTATGCCGTCTTTGTGGACAACGCAAAGTCAACGGAACGAGGACATGCCACATCCCAAAGGACGAGCCACACTACCATACATCAGGAGCATTTCAGAACTGACAGCCAGACTACTGCGACTACTAGGACTTATAACAGCACACAAACCAACAGCCACCCTCAGACAACAACTCACCAGAACGAGGGACCCGATACCCAGCATGAGCAAAACTAATGTAGTGTACAAAATCCCATGCAAGGACCTCACAAAACACTATATAGGAAAAACAGGAAGACAGCTAATGATCCGCATCCATGAACATCAACTAGCTACGAAACGCCACGACCAGCTATCCTTAGCAGCCACACACGCAGACGACAAGCAAAATGAATTCGACAGGGACAACATTACCATTATAGGGCAAGCCAAACAAAGAACAGCCACGGAATTCGTAGAAGCATGGCACTCATCCACAAACTCCATCACCAAACACATCGACCTGGACCCAATATACCGGCCACTACAGCGGACAGCTGAAATTGACAACCGGAAGTGGCAGGGACAGGCCACTATAAATGCCAGAGGAAACACCACAGAAGCGCTTCACAGGAGGCTCCCAAGCACTGAGGATGTCACCTCGACAGGGGACAAAAGGTTTGCAACAAAACTTTCCAGCTCGGCGAACAGAACCACAACAATGAGCACCCGAGCTACAAATCTTCACCCAAACTTTGAATTCCTATTTTTGTTTGTCGGAGACATCTCGAAATATCACCCGTCGCGGGTTGCAAACACTGTAAAAGTGATAAATGCAAAAGTATGAAAGGTAGTTTCTTGGAAAGCACGACACATTTCAGTAAAGTGTCAGAAATAACAGATTTCTTGTAAATTTATATGGTACTGAAAGTTCAAAAGGATGAAGGAACCATTCATATTCAGATATTATTGACAAGGAAACTCACATACTAATAATCAACTGGCATCGTGTTTGAATAATATAAGGTTCAGTTTATTTCTATTAATTTGTATCTACCAATAATGTTCAACAGATGACAGACTCTCTTTGAAGGAGGAAGGTACTTAGTTCACAATACTCTCAACACCTTTCTCTGTTATAATTGACTTCATTTCCATTGTACGAATTATAATCTCTTCATTGTCACATAATCCGAGAATAAGAGAGTTAATGCATTATTGATTATGTTCCTTCCATAATGTCTCTATCTATTCTCTAACCATTTCAAATGATTCAAAATTGTTGCATACTCCTGTAAGGCTTCACTGTGTTTTTTCTTATTGCAAGTGATCATTCATAATCCTCATGATCCCTCACGTTAAACGAGGTTCATCCACAGTTACTGATGCGTTGCCTTCCCGTATTAACTAATGGTGTGCAAAAAGAATATGTTCTCTTAACACAATTCTCTCTTGCGAAATTTACACAATAAAGTGTATCTGAATGTTAGATGTGGACTCAAGATAATTGACAGCAATCCACGAAAATTTGAATGAGTTTTAAATTAAATTTTCTTTAAACATGACGTTGTCAGATTTGTACATTTGCCAATCGAAAATGGTAAAAAAAAAATACTGCTCAGAAATCTACGGTTGTGATGTTGCAAATTCACATTGATATGCTGTTACCACTGCTGTACAGTGAGAGCAGATTCACCTTTGTTTACTTTACAAGCTTACCAGAATTTATTTTAGGTCATCTTCCTCTTAGTAAATTTGCTCATCAAGGCCAGTTACACAGACCAGCAAAATCATTGCATCTTTGATATAGAGTCATTGGCGTCCTTCTTTTAACAGCACTTATGACTGCCTTTGCTCTTTGTATTGAAGTAATTCGATAAATTAAGCTTACTCACAGTGACATTCTACTCCTTCGGAATTTTCTTAAAATGCTCTGATTATTATCAATATATGGCTCCAAGATACCTATGTTTATGATTGATTCCTGTTTGCAGCTGAACATGACGTGATTGTGTCCTGCCAACGAGTTAGCTGAATTCATTATTTGCAACATCTTCCTTAAGTCTCACTGAGACCCTATTGCCTGTTTGGAAAGTTGAATACACATTTATTTTGTTCCTGCTATTGACTTTATGCAAAGTCAAAGCCAATCTTACCCTTGATATTGCTTAATAAATTAGCTGCCAATTGCTTTGTAAAGATTACCTAGCTGTTGAGAATTCTGGTTCACATGTGTTTATTGTGCTTCAATCAACCATGGTTTTTCTCGTGGAAGTAAATAAAACACGCCTGAAAATTGCATCTATCACTTTTTATTTTCAATAGACAATTTGCAGCGATTGTGGATCAATCGATAATATAATTTTGGTGATCAATCATATTTGCTTAAAAGAAGGAACGAGGAATCACAGTGTTGAAGATTGGCAGATGATTGCATTTAATAGTGAGACATTGGATAGTTGACATAAAAGTGTAAAACATTCAAAATTCCAAACTATTGTGTACTTCAAAAAAAGATTGCTCAAATGTTACTAATCATGATCTTCGATTGTTGTCGTTCATCTTCCTTCACAAGTGTAATAAATTTGCTCATGCTGTGTTTTCTTATTACAACTATTATCCTTAACTAGAAATTTGTAAGACATGACCTTGGTATTCCACTCAGAGATCCATATATTATTCATTGACTGCAATGCAATCAGTCATGTTGTGCGAAATTATCTCAGCACATTAAACATTTTGCATTCAATTCATTTAATTATTCATTAATTTTGTTTAGTCCCAATGCCATAAAAATAATCAGTCCAAACAATTGACGCTTTGCACGCACAAACACAAACATAAAAATAATCTCCATTCCACCACCACCACCACCACCCTGTCCCCGCCCAGACCATGCAGAATGTTGGATTGCACACACACACACTCATCAATTTAATCAATGACCCTCTTGTTCATAGAAATACACTTTTGTTGCTTTTTAATTGCTTTAATTTGCTCACTACCTTTCATCTTCGTTAGCATTATTTGGGTTACATTTTGCAGTATTAATCTTAGATTATGTTCAATCCTGCTGAATATAATATTTCAACACTTTTTGCAGAGGTTGCTTTTGCCAGTACTAACTTCGAACATTGACAGTTCATGTTCGAGAAATCACCAGTGACGTTTGCAGTCAATGCTTAGGCTTATGTAATTTAGAACTGTCGAAATTTGCACAAATGAAGTATTTGAGTATAAACAGAGGATATAAGAAGACTTACCAAACGTAAGAAACATGTTTGATTAACTCCCAATTTAAATTGAAGCTATTAAAATGATGATGTGTAGTGGTAGACTTTGCTATTTTATTAATATTCCTTTCATAGTTATTTCGGATGGTCATTGTTGACTTAACTTGAAGTTTTTGTGGCAGTTTGTTTCAGGAGCATGATTCATTCATGCATTAACTGCGCAAATTTTACAATAACTTATTGTGATCATTGCAATAACTTGCAGTTAAATCATGATTTGTTATGTAAGAGAACAAGTACCGTGACTCCTACTCCCAACATTTGGCTTGTCACTCATGAAAGCCGATGCAATGATACTTTTTGCCTCCATCATAAAGTGCCATGCCATATCGTAACTTAATGTGGATTGGAGATGGTGTAATTCCAACATTCTATTCTCCGTGTCATAGTTCTGTGTATTTATTTTACTCGCTCCAGTTTAATAATGCATTTCTAACAGTAGAGAAATAAAATTCTGCAAAATACATCAAATCTAGCCTTACAAAGACTTGTACAGCTTTAACATGACGTGTGAATGTTTGTAATAAATGCTCTGACAAATGAAGAGAGGCATATTGAATGTTTTCTTCACTATCCGTCCTACATATGATATATTTTTTCAAGGAACGATGTACCTGAACCTGTGTCTGACAATTGTCCCTTATCCCAACATTAATTGTGCAAGTTCTGCCTGGAGGGACACCCCAAAATTCACCATACCTCACTTCACTACATCTGTGATTCCATGGCCCAGTGCCCCAGATGATCAAATTCTCTACCGTTCACTTACGTTTTGATCTCTGGCATCTATTATTTTCTAATTCTGACTCTTTGAAGTCATTGCTTTTTATCTGCTTGAATGCATTTGAGTCCATGTCATTTCTATGGCAAATACTGATGAAAAATGTTTATATAGGAGCCTGCCCTTATTTTGTGGATCCACACTTGGATGGTCTCGTTGACCTATATGTTATCTTGCTGTCATCTTAGTTACGCTTTTGACATAGTATACTTGTAGGATGTCTTTTGATTCTTCTTACCCTATCCAGCAACGATAGCCTATTCCCACCGCAACTTGCTCTCCTAATTTCCCTGTGAAGTCAACTCTTGGACCCCATACTCCTTGAGGGATTCGTTTGATTCCAAATGCTTCTACACGACAAAGGACTCCACCATATGTTTTAAAATCAAAACTCTCATCATCTCTATTTACCTCGTGTTCCCTATTCTTGCCAGCCTTGCCTTTTCTGCAAATAGAAGTACAATGACAGGATTTTGTTATATCACTTTTAAACTTCTCCCACTTGGCAGATGTCCCTTAACATGTGAACAAACCTGCATATTTAAATTTTGAATATTCCTCTCTAATGATATCAAATAATTTTTGCCCTAATTTTGAAATTCAAATTATGGATCAGACCTCTACTTTTACAAACTGTTTTAAATGAATAGAATTGTGGTTATTATCTCAAAGTGCTTCCTCCGCTAATACTTCAGTACTTTCTCCTGTTCTGTTTTTCTGCACAGGAGTTCAGGCTTTGTCCTTCCCATACGTTTAGAAAGTAGAAATCCCCATCAATTACAACCCTATTATTCTTACAAGTATCTTCAATTTCCCAAGATATTTCTGACGAAGTAACACTAGAAGAGAAACATTAACTCTGACTTCTCTCTACAGTTGCTGCCAGGCTTGATGAGTTTTTTCAGTAATTTTTGCTTTTGATCGTAAACATTTGCTCCATTCGTTCCAGTGACTATTGGAGTATCTATTTTAGAATCTCATCAAAGATATGCCCCTCTTTTAAATGTTCTGTTCTGTTCTGTGGACCATCGTCAGGAATATCATTTTTAAATTCTGATATGCTTTCTGCAACCAAAAATGCCATTTCCCTCCAATCGTGCCACCCCTTCTATCTATCGTGTTGTACCTCTCACCTGGAGCATTGAGCTGCCGGTTCTAACCTCTTACAGCATTGTTTCTGTAATTTTTCATGGTTTAAACAAGACACCTCCGATAATTTCCGAACGTTACCCTTATTGTATTTTTCTCGTTTTAAATGTAGATGTGCAAACTCGGTTCCAGATGTGATGTGATGTGATGTCTACTAAAACACAATTTATTTCAACACTACAGTTAAAAAAAAAACCATTTGACAATTTAGAATGAATTTACTATTATAAAACTTAAGTGAATATTGGATACGGCACACATAATGAATTAAACTTCCGAGCACAGCAAATCTCATAAGCATACACCTTATCAGAATGATAAATTTAGATATAGACTCTTACGCGCAGTTCTCCAGTATCAATATCAAGAGAGATTTCCGGGAAGTTCGAAGGCCAGAATTGTTAACTGAAGCTCGAACTCCTCAGGAAGCCCAAAAAGCTTCTGATTCCCATATTTTTCCAACATTGTTTTTCAAGAATACCTAAAGGCCTGCTAAGTTGTTGGTTCGGCCGTTTTCAGTTGCCAGTTCTGTACCTCTACTTTAGCAAAGTTCCTTCAAGAAGTAAAAAAGAACAGGACAGCATAACCTTTTTTAAATTGACAGCATCGTCAAACCACACCCCTTTAAAACCATCAACACACCGAAACGGCTTCATGTTAAAAGCTGTGGTCTTACTCTATTTGTACACTGCGATGCCTATACATTTCATTGAATCCATCAAACATTCACTGCCACATTTAGTCCATTTACTTCTGACAGCAAACAGCTCCATCTTTCTTCATCATTGCAAGACAACACGTCAGTAAACAGGGTTTGTCATACTCCAATGTGTATACTTTTCAAAGTGAGTGGCTGCATTAATTAGTGCCATTTCAAAAGTCTGGAATTTTCATGCTAAACTTTGACAAAAACATGGATGGGTCATGAAAATAAACGTAGTTGTCGCAGGCACATGCATTGTAAGATAATTGCTGAAATGTTGAGAAGGCAAATCAAGCTTAATGTTGCTCCTTTAATCGTTAAATATTTCTGTTGATGATTATTTACTTTACTGGAGCAAACACACAATAGTTCTTTCTGTTTTCTCATCATCTTTCTGCAAGAGTACAGCAATGATGCCTACATCATACGCATTGATATCTACTTAGAATAGCTTTGTGAAATTATGTGTGACTAATGCTGTATATAGTGGTTAAAATAACTATCAGGCTGTCAAGTATGTTCTGACAGTTTGCCATACACTGAAATTTTCTGTAGTTCCTTAATAAGCAAGTCAGTGGAGCAAACACCCTGCTGAAATTCGGTAGGAACTTCGGATAAAACACAAGCAATCCGAGGAATCAAAGTACTGCATCTTCGATGGTAAGGGAAATGCCCATTATTTTTTTTCCATATTCTGTGGGACAATTTCTATTTATCCAATAACATGGTTCACTCATTTCAACTGTGCTTTTGTAAATTCATGCTTAGCCAGTTTGATCACAATGCCTGCCTGCTGAAGCCGATCAAACATTTCCAACAAATTTTGCAAATATTATTCCAATGTGTGACCAAAATTCATAGGTTTGTAGATGTGCAATACCCCATTCCTTCATGTGGAAATAACTGTGAAATGTGGCTAGCGAATATTTCTTCCCAAATGGCATAAATTTAAATTGTCATATTATAATTTGTTGAAAAATGTGGTGCTGGAAAAACACAGCAGGCCAGGCAGCATCCGAGGAGCAGGAGAATCGAAGATTCGGGCATAAGCCCTTCTTCAGGAATGAGCTCATTCCTGAAGAAGGTCTAAAGCCCGAAACGTCAATTCTCCTGCTCCTCGGATGCTGCCTGGCCTGCTGTGTTTTTCCATCACCACATTTTTCAACTCTTTTCTCCATCATCTGCAGTCCTCACTTTCTCCATATTATATTTTGTGTCACAAAAGGCAAAATTGTCTTCACCATTCCGGTTAAAGGTACTTGACTGCATCCTTTGAGTTTCTCCAACTTAGAAATGAAAGCTGCTTGTTCCAGCTTCTCAATACAATCTTCGAAATATGGAACTGGATATGAGTCAGACCGTGCAACTGCACTCATTTGCTCTCGGTCTCTCGAAATTGTGGAGTGCCATCTGGTTTTGGTATCATGGCGATGGGTGAGCTCATTTTGATTATGATGTCTTTGAGCATGTGTTCAATCTCTTTTTGATCAACTGCCAAATTCAGAGGGTTATATCTATAAAGATTTTGCTTAATTGGACCTGCATTTCCTATATCTGCATTTCCTACATCCGCATTGTGATTAATTAGATTAATATTTCTCATCTTATCTCCGCATATATCCCCACACAATAGCAATGACATGCTCAGGTCATTTTGGCTTTTCTCTGGACTGGATCTGAATAATGTATCGCTATTTTTGAGAATCACTTCATTGTCAAATTTAAGTTGAGGAACATACAAATCTGAATACTGTGTTCTTGCTTATTCACACTCAGGAATGCGTATTGAAGTTGCTGGCTTTTTCATGCCTGAGATTTTCCAAAATTTTGACAATTTTGCAACTTCTGGCATAAATCAACTCCATCCTTATGCTGTCCAGGTCAGTAAAATTTTGTTTGCATTTTGGATTGTGTTTCTCATACTCATGTATGACCTCCAAATGGTAATTAATTTTCAACCCGCAGCACGTCCTTTTCATAAACTGCAAGTAATACAAGTTGATGAACATCTACCCATTTCTCATCCGCTTGAACATGTAATCTTATCATTGTCAGGACATCTTTTTTAAGATCGGATCGTTCTTGAACGCACTTAAATTCTATTCACTGTATGCTTTTTGAGACAATTATTTATGTTTTTCATCTTTCTGAAGTAGTTATGTTAATTACTCTAAAATAAAAAGATCAACTTTGTTCTGCACCTGTTCTTTTGTCTCCGACATTTAATTAAGCATGGTCCCTGATAATGGTACTTCAACCTCCATGTCTTTATTATTTTATTTCTCCACCAGCTTCAGCATGCAACTTTGCGCCCTTGTCAGCACACAATCGGGAGAAATACTTGGATGCACGTCCTATAAACCCTCCGTTTTTCACTGGGCTATTTACCACAGTCGGTAGTACTCCTATTTGTGATTCAGCCGTATTATTTACAAGGACAAATTGTATTCCTGGAGACGAGAGTTCCTCCTGATCTGCTGTCACTTGTTCGCAATTCTTCACTGGACTCCCCAAACTCACTTTAAATAATGGAGAACATTTCGTGTCACAATGGTTGGATTTTTTTTCCTCTGTCAATAACGTGCTTCTGAATGATACATATCCCCATGCCTAAACAGGAAAATTTGGCATGATTCTGTGTCTCTTAATTTGTAATTAATTTTGCCTGATTCTGGCATCTATGGGCACATCTCATCATCAGAATTAAAAGGTTTACTAAGATGAAGAACATTCATCTCAACCAAACTCCGACTAAGTTGTACACTTTGATGCATCCTTTCCGCCCCTATTGTCCTTTCCTTTACCACGTCAAAAACATAACTGGCCTGTCCCTCTTTCCTACATCCGTCTTTGCAGTGCTTTTTTATTTCAAAACAACCAACGCTGTGACTTTATATTGCCTACATTATTGCAGTGAAAAAAAAACAAGAGCTTTACTTTCTTCTCTTATCCCTCATGAATTTACTTCTTACTCTGTGGTAAGCTATCTTTATTAATTTTGATGTGATATCATTTATCTTTCCGACTTGAGGATTTCTTTTTCTCCTATCTCTATCCAGATTAAAAGTGATGTCGGAAGCCAAATTTGATTTATGAAGCAACTCGCATTCATTAGCCATTTCAGCTGATAAACTTGCATCTTGCACTCTGTGCTCTTCCATGTGAGTTTTCATTAGTTTGGGAAGTGAATATTTGAACTACTAACAAATACTCATACCTTCTTCCAGCCCCGAACAACTCTCAGTGACCGACAGAGGCATTAATACACAAGGACTGAATTGCGCCTCGGAAACTAAAGACACTGGCATCTGCCACTTTCTTTTTTGGGCCCAAATTTGCGAAACCCAACTTGGAATATCGATTTCGACCCGGACATGAGCTCACATTCTGTTATGAACGAGACCAGACCACCCCTTCAAAAAAATTCAACAAGATGGTCGCCTGCACCCTAACTTTAAATGATCTTCAATCTGCAATGTATAGGTTTCCGATGGGATGCGATTGGTGAAACTACTCGACATGAAGAAAGGCACACTTTATTTCAATATTATAGTCAAATTACAAAAAAAAAGGAAGAGGAGTTCAGAATAACCTAACTATTGGAAAACTTAACCGAATAATCGATAAAGTACCTACACATAATTAACTGTTGCAATCGTCTAACTTCTCATACCCCTCATCGAAAATGTAAAATAAGAAATAGTTGCTGTCATACAATTCTCCAATGAAGGAGAAAACAATATTAGGTGAGATTTCGGACAAGATGGCAGCTAGGAATCATTGGCCAATACTTGGAGCTTTACTGCGATCCCAAATATCTTCTGACTGCTAAATCTATACAAAAGGTAAACGAGAGAACGTGTTCTATGAGAACTGGCCAATTCTATTCAAGTTTCTTCCATTGATCCAGCATTTCATTTCTAAAAAAGTGCCAATAAGTGGTTTAGCTCGGACGTCTGCAAAAGCCTCTGTCTGTAAAATCTCTCTTCGGAAAAGACAGAGGATAAAATAACCTTTCTTAAAGTGACAGATTTTCAACAATAGCTATGATATGCCAATCACACTTTCACATCCATGCCCTTACCTGCCAAGCTTCTTGCATTGAAATACATGAAATTTAATGTATTAGTCTCCCTCGCTCTCTGCATGCTCTTGCCTGACTTGTCACTTTCACTTACTCTCTTGAACTTTGTATCAGCCTGCACATCCTTTGTCGCTTCACTACTGCTTAGGGTCTGACGCCACTGCGAGAATACCTTAAGGAGTCCAAAGTGGTGTAGAAAATCTTACTGTCAGATATTGATCACTCCCACATCAAGAACAATTTCCTTGAAGGAAAGCGAAATCACTTCTTGCAAAATTGTTAGTGTTCGCAAATATTGCACTTTCTGGACACAAAATTTCAAATGTCTATCAATGCACTTCAACAGAAAGCACGTATAGTGAACAGAACCACTATACATTCTGAGAAATAATATGAGAGGGCAAGAAATTCCAGGCAAATGATTTAAAAATATAGAACATTTACATTGCTTTTCTTAAGTAGAGTATACGTTATCTGGATAAATGAGACATATTGATTTAAATGATGCTGGAAACATCAAAGCACAGAAGACCATTACATTCAGAATGTCTTTCCCCACAGATTTTAAATTTCTCAGCTTTTATACAACACCTCCCAAACCTCCAGCCTTCCTGGGACTTATGGAAATCCCAAGTAAATCATTCAGTCCAGAAAAGGAAAATCCTTTATGAACTTATGAATGTTTTAAATAATAGGGCGTTGCCAACATATGTGGAATTTCTGAGCTTGAAAAGTATCGGATTTTTTATTGATGGATTTTCATTTTAAGCTCAGATGAAAGTGAAAACAACTTTTTACCAAAAGCAAAAACCAAAGGTATCTTTCTGATTTCGGGGATGAGAGTCATTTACAGAGAATAAGGTATCATGCAGTTCGGCATAAGTTGAAAGTTACAGTTCGGAATATGTGTTTGTGCGTTGACTAAGTTTTACTTCATCTTGCTGAGTGACGATAATTTTCATGAAAAGTTCAGCTTTTGAATTACAGCTCAAGGGCTTATGGGTTAGTCGTGTCCCTTTTTTTCTTTCATGTTATAATTTCCTTTTAGGTACGATGCATAAAGTCCTGAATAAAGGAGTAACCCAGGAAAAAATAGTCATAATTTCCGTTTTTCTTCGTATTAAAATATGGAGCTGCAGGAACAGTAGACTTCAAATTTCAGATATTCTTTTTTTTTTGTTAGAATGCAATTGAAGGCCCGGTACTGATTCATGCCAGAGATTCAAAAGCGTCCTAAAGACATATATTGCAACAATTCATGTTAAATAATATTTCTTTAAATGAATGTTTATTTACTGAACGTAATTAAGTTATATATTGGACATACCAAGTCAATCTCGAGATTTTCTTAGAAATTTTGGCAAAATGAGTGTGGAAATTTGACACTTGTTCGTTGTAATGTGCGTGTAGCCCCGAAAAGCATTGGATAAGTTGTCACAGGGCAGATTCGTGAACAACTTATGAATGTTTTAAACAATAGGATGTTGCCAACATATGTGGAATTTCTGTGCTTGAAAAGAATCGGATTTTTTATTAGTGGATTTTCATTAATTACTTTAAGGCTTTATTGAAGGTGCACTTAATGATTTGCGGGGCCACTGTTATTATTGACATAATTGTTCTTTTAAAAAAAAACATGGTGCATAATATATACTCTAATTGTTGCATATGATAAGAAAATAAAAACTTATTGTGAACGCTGTTGATATTCGGGTTGATATCAAAAGGGCAGAAATTGTGGATGGATGAAAAGACCCCTTAAAAATATGCAAAAAGATTTCAAAAACTCAGTTACGATAATTATTGGCGAGCAGTGAGACTTCTCTTTCTAAATGCAAAGAGAAAGAGTTGAACATTCAATCATTTTAGAGATGTTTAAAAGGTTCTAAATAAAGTCAACATCACCATAGGCTGTAATAATAGGCATTCAGACTGGGGGGAAATAGTTTGGAAAAGTATTATGAGAACTTTTTTTAGCCTTAATTTCGTGTCTTGTTGTAGTAATGGTAGCATGCTTCAGATTATTTGCGAAGGCGTGATTTGTTTTGAGAAGAAAACAATTTGCCTGCTGGGTTGGATATTGAGCG
Source organism: Chiloscyllium plagiosum (assembly GCF_037043375.1). NCBI lineage: Eukaryota > Metazoa > Chordata > Chondrichthyes > Orectolobiformes > Hemiscylliidae > Chiloscyllium > Chiloscyllium plagiosum. The sequence continues at coordinate 15,160,163 of NW_028270176.1, forward strand.
ACGTGCAAAAAATAATCAAATGATGAAACAGTCTCTCAGGGAGAATGGGTCATTTTTGAAAGCAGTGTGCATGACATTTTCTTTCTCTGGCAACACGAACAAAGAAGTCATTCAGTACTGCTTCTGAAATGTTCTCCAATGAGAGATTTCAAATGGTCCAATCGCACACTTCGGCAGGTTTATGGATAGTCCGAGGACATAGTCTAAACAAAACAGGTCTAAAGAGACGTATTTGCCGTGCCAAGAAGTCCATTTTTTCCTTCGAGATCATCACTTCCCCAAAACGACCCCAACCCCGTACACCAACGTGGTCACGCCTCCTAAAGATATTTTCCTCAGGTGCAGAATTATTTGATATTTTGATTCTACAAAATATTTTGGCATTCTATCCAACATCAGCCGCTATTAGGAAATTGGAATGAAACAGAAGGGAAAAAAAATGTGTTTACTCTCCTTCGGTCTGACTTACTTTAATCTTTCGTTTTAGTAATACAAGATTTGAAGAAAAAGTTGGATGATAATGGTAACAACGTTTAAATACGTTTGATTATTCCTTATTATTTTAAAACTTTTGAAAAAGCTTCACAAATTAACAATGTGAAAGACAGGCCAGAGACTACCAAATAAATAATCTCGCATACTGTTTCTGTGCTGGCAAAACCTGGCTTTACAGGATATGGTAAGGTCTAAGTATTTGCATTACTTTTGAAAAAAGACAAAATGCACTCAATTGAAAACAAATCTGGCACGAGAATATCTGATGCGTCATCGTCAGATGACCCTTTTGGCATGCAATAAAAGTTCCAACATTGCCTCCCAATCTTAATGCGATTTCGAATATTTTGATCTTGGATTGATAAGAATTACAATGTAAAAATAAATTGGTAATTAAAAATTCATAATTTCAAACAAACAGTTCCGGATTGGCTCGACCATGGTTTGCATGAGGTCCACGTATATCATTAAATCACCAATGCGAATTCTCAGAATAAGCAGGTAGATTCTGTTGGTCAGAAAAAAAATTACAACGTGGAACGTTCAATATATTTAAAAGGTTTGATTCGCCTACAGAACACATGCTCCTGAGTAATTATATGTTTCAATTCCAGAATACACAAATGCATGGACTATGTTCCCAGCTGATGCTCGTGGAAGTCACAGAATCCTTACAGTATGGAAACAAGCTATTTGGTGAAACAAGTCCACACTGACGCTCGGAAGAGGAACCAACCCAGACTCATACACCTACATTTAACCCTGGCTAATGCACGTAACTGACACATCCCTGACGACTATAAGCAACTTAGCGCGGCCAATTCCCCTAATCTGCATATCTTTTGATTGCCGGAGGAAACAGTAGCTCCCGGGAAAACCTACACAGACATGGGAAGAATGCGCAATCTCAACGCAGTTGGCCAAAACTGGAATCGAACTGTGGCTATTGGCGCTGTGAAGCAGGAGTTTTCCCTTATAACTTTGCACTGACTCAATAATAGTAAATATACACTTTCTAATGGGAGAATAACATCCTGAAAATAAACTTGAGTTAACTGCAAAACACGTAAAAATGTTTGCTGCCCTGAAATTGTCATAGAGTCATAGCGATGTACAGCAAACCTTGGGTTCAAGTCTCATCTGCCCAAGACGTCTGTTAAAGCAGATTTCTGCGAAATGATTGCAACATATCTCCAAAAGACGTGTTTATTGCTTCAGTAAGTCTGTGGGATGGCCTTTAAGCAGGATTCAGTCATTATCAATTTCATAAGGGATTATGTAATATTTTATTAATCAATTATTATATGTGTGATTCCATTCCAGTGTGATGTTAGTTATGTAGACAGCATATTTGAAGCTTGAAATAAAACAAAATGTTCAATTATCCAATAGTATTTGGCAGAGATCCACTTGTGCTCAAAAAGCTTCAAATAGCAAAGTCCAATGACGTGCATCAACTTTATGGTCATGTTTTGCAGTGAGAAATAATTAATTGAATAACGTATGCTATGCTAGAAGTTACAGTTGAAATCAGTATCACGGCAACAGTCAGATCTCAGTACATTCATTTGCACATACCGCAACATTGATAGACAAATAGTCAGGGATTGCACACGTGGGCAAAACAAGAAGTGAATGCTGTCCAAATTTGTTTTCGTTTTTAAAAATAAATCTGTGTTCTAATTCTGAAAAGGACAAGACAATAAGATGCGACTTTTATTCTCCTGTATTTTATTTATCGAATTTTGTTTTCTTTTCCAATGAAGTATTTAAGTGCAAGTGAAGTATATTTTGGCAAAAACGCTTGAATCAACACCAACAAAACGCTGCTGCTTCTATGAACAGCAAAATAGAATGTCAATCCTCAATTGGTGTAAGAGTGATGGAGGTCATGACGAAACAGTAGAAGGCATATCATAAACGAAACATCAGACAAGCAATTGACCAAGAAGTTTTGCTTCCATTCTTATCATGCCTGCTTCTCCTTGCCGCAGACTGCAGAGCAGGTTAAGGTGGCACAAAATCACGTGTTTCTTTTTCAGAAATATGCAGACTGCACGTGTAGTAACATGACAAGTTAGTGTCAATTAATCCTTATCTCAGCATGGAGATTTCATATTTATCTGCAAATTAGATGAAATTGATTAGTTTCTTCAATGTCCGAGTCTGCAGTAGATACAGTCACGTTTCAACAATATTGCCAGCTTGTCGATCAAAGTTGAACATTTTCTGCAATCGTTTCAATCATTACAAAGACTGAAAAGTACTTTTAAAAGCAACTTGATATGAGGAATTAAACTAATCTATTTTATCATGAACAAAGCAGAAAGAACAATAGCACACACAGAAAAAGCTTTGAATAGTTTCTAATCTCAATCTATGATTATTCACTGTGCATTTATTTCTAAGCTAACTATTGTTGGTGGTGAGTTAGACGGTATTTTCCATAAAGTATTTAGGGAAAAAAAATACTTTCAGCAGATGGAAGGAATGTAAATTCATCAGATAAAATAGTTTTCATACCAGTGTCTATTTCTCAGCTGACAAAGTGTTTGGGAAAAAATCTGCCATTAATATCTAAATGTGTAGGGTGTCTGTGGAATATTGGCAACCTGATTGGTTTATTTTAACCATACTGAACAGCCTGTTAACAAGAAATTAAACTTAATTTTGCACTATTTGGAACAGCACAGACACAGAAAAGGAAGAAAAGGCGTACGTACTTTGCAATAAATATCCGAGAACGGAACTTTTTCACATGCAAAAGAACATTCTGTTTAAATATATAAGATAAAGAATAGTGCAGTAATCAGCAATTAACGACTTTAATCTTTGTTTTCAACGAACATTTCAGCTGATTCAGTGGAATGTCGAGAAGTTGGTAAGTTGAAACCTATGTAATGCATAGTACTATCTGGTGAAATTTAAAAGAAAGAGATGCCACCTTCACTTGAAGTCACAAACGGGAAGCTATTACATTCAATTTACCACGTGTGTCCAGTCTGAACATTATATACATTACTGGTGAGACATTTATGTAAAACTGCATAGAATTAAAAGATAAAGGTCATTAAATTTAGCGAATGCTTTGAAGTTTCTCAAGCATATGAAACTAATTTCAATCAGATTGTTCTAAATGTATTTTGACTTTAACACTCTAAGCTTTCCCTTATTCGCACCACATTCTTTTTACCTATCCAATGCACAACAATGAAAGCAAACATCTGCTAATGAATCAACATTTTTGTAAGCCAGAAGGAAAGAGAAATAATGTGAAATGAGAACATAAGTAAAGTTTTTTAAATACTCATTCAAATCGATTCAGGCCTAATGCAAGAAACCAGGATGGAATATGTCCGGGTTTTCCACCAGATATGATGCAGTTTAATTTGAAGCGATCACATCAACGAAGGGTTCATAATTAAATCACTTGTACTTATCCTTCCTTTTCCTGTCTCATATCCATAGAGCTCACATTCATCTTTACATGTGTTGCTACTTGTTCACCAAGATTTCGTGACATGATTCTATATGTCACAGAGACATCTGGAGATGGACATTTGGCGAATTCAAGCAATGTGTGAAGACACATGCCATCCAGCCAAAAGCAGCTTGTTGTTTTTTTCTTATTTATATATTTTTTAAATGACACTAATGTGGAGTTTCCGAACGTTTACGAAAATTATTTTAAAGATATACTTTGCACCATACTTCCTTTCACGCAAAATAGATTTAGTAGCAAATAATTAACACACAGAATGCTCACAACGCAAATAAACACATTGTGGCAGCATTAATCGGTTACTAAATATCAGAACAAAAAGTTGATTGAGCTCGACGGTTGCTCAGTCTCAATTTGCTCCCATTGTGTCTTTTGACGATTAGGTGAGTAGAAGCAATTGTAAAGTAGATTGCGTATTTACTTAGATAACATACCACTACTCCTCAATCACAATTCAGCATAATTGGTAAATCAGTTGTCTGTGAAACACAGTGATATACAGCTGTCAGCAACATTCAATTTAGATTAGATTAGATTAGATTACTTACAGTGTGGAAACAGGCTCTTCGGCCCAACAAGTCCACACCGACCCGCCGAAGCGTAACCCACCCAGACCCATTCTCCTACATTTACCCCTACACCTAACACTACGGGCAATTTAGCATGGCCAATTCACCTAACCCCTGCACATTTTTGGATTGTGGGAGGAAACCGGAGCACCCGGAGGAAACCCACGCAGACACGGGGAGAATGTGCAAACTCCACACAGAGAGTCGCCTGAGGCGGGAAATGAACCCGGGTCTCTGGCGCTGTGAAGCAGCAGTGCTAACCACTGTGCTACCGTGCCGCCCACAAATTAAGGTGCAACATGTTCCCTTCAATGTGCCAGCTTTCATTATGTCTAAATGAATTTGATATCACTGCAGGGGTGTGGCGAGAGTTGCCCTAAGTCTGTAAAATTATTGCTGACATCAAAGCTATCTGCACCACACCATCTTAAAGCAACTTTTCTTTAAAAAAAAGAAAAAGTCGTTGACAAATACTTCTCAAACATTTCATTGGCTCTCTCACACTTACTCGGTTTTATGATGTTTTGCTTTGGTGGAGTCCAAATTTACTCTGTGTTATTGCGACAATGATGAGACTGACCATTGTGAGCAATGTTGCAAGTTAATTCAGTTCCCTCGTAAATACAGTATTGTTGACAATCTCAGTGAAGTTCGAAAAAACTAACTTCAGACAGTGAAGAAAGAAGGTATTGCCGTTCTGCTGAGTGAATGGATGTTCATTGATACTTTAGGAAGTTACTTCCCCTGTTGATTATCGATCAATCCCACCTGACATCCCACAGTGGATCAAAAAGGAAAACAAAAAGTACGTTCACATTAACCAGAACTTGTTTTAAAGTACCCGCAGCAATAAAATTACTCAAACTGAAACGGAAGGCTTTTGTGATACCAAATGATTAACTTACAAGTTTTGACAGGTGCAACGTACATTTTGAAAAGGACAATTTTAGCAGCAATCTCTCACATTCGTTACATACCACTAGCACAGTCAGTCTCCACAGTAATTCTCCCAATACTCAGAGTATATTTCAATCAATTAACGTTTTCTGTCCATACATATTGAAACTCTTCTTCCCTTCATGATCTTTCATGGAAATCTCATGATATACAAATATGTTTCTTAAGGCAAACTTTTGCCTCTTTTTATGTCTTTTTGTTTGAATTTTGGTAACACAGTGATTCTGGGTTTTATGACCAACATCTACGTGAAACAAATATGGAATTGGACTATCATATAATTATTCGTATCCAATTGTTACTCCTTTCGTTCAGAGCTTCAAGATCTTCTCCAACGTACTAGTAAGCAACTTCACATATGAAAAGACATCAAACATGATATACGACGGGTGATAAAATCTGAAAGTAACAGCAAACTATCTGAAATAGCTCTTCGTTGATAAAATAAAACAATTACTTATAAATGGATGCGAAACAGGACCAAATAATATTTAATGCTGTCCACGGTGCTGATCTTTCAGCAGTAGTTGGAGTTCAGAATTTCTTTTGTTCAAATGTTTTGCAATATTAGTATTTCAAAATAATTATTGACTCTCGTTTGGAATAATTGGATTATGTACTGCGAGATGATTTATCCAAACTATGCCTTGTTCCAAAAATACATATTTTGAAAGGAAAGTCGAATCTCTGTAATAGACATAGAATGGAATGAATTTCAAAGTAAAGGATTATAAAATCTATCCTGAAAGGGACAATGCGACAAAAGATGACACTGCTTTAAATAAATGGCGAGTGAGAGAAGCGTGGAGCATAAATAATTAATGTTGGAAATCGGTTTAAGTCCTATGCATGGAAGTTATTTGCATGTCATAAAATATAGGTCTTTGTGTTTTCTTTTTCGTCATTCAGTGGACACATTATTTGAGAAAGAGAAAGGTTCGTGCTCCATAGAAATGTGCTGACATGGCAACGTTAAAACCAGTGCAAATAATAAAACAAAAATAAAGAATGGCCAAGCGATAGTACGTTATTTCTCCTAATGTGTGAAATTCAATGCTGTATTGGATGCTGTTGCCATACACACCCGCCGTACTTGTTTAAAGGCTATAGAATCCAGTCCTAAATATTAAAGTATCGCCATGCCCTACGATGATAAGTCAAGAGTTTAGTTTTGATGGTAGAGTCGAAAGCATCTGAGAACCATTTTGCAAATCTTGTTATGAACGAACGAAATATACTGAATTCTGTTTGCACATGGAATATGTGTTTTTCCTTTGTTTCATAGATGAGGAAAACGAGGGCAACTTAATATTAATTTGTGAGATTTTGATAAATTTCAAACCCTCTGCACCTATAAGATTTACAGAAGAAATATGAGTGCACACAAACATGAATGTCAAATATTATTGTCTTTCTACATCCAGTAGAAGGATTTGCTAAGATTTGTCATAAAATTTCCATTTATCGTATTATAATCTACGATTTTCTTTCAGAGAAAGTTGTCGAATAATTTCTCTATGCCAAAAAACATTTTTAAATATTATATGTTCAGGACGGTGCAGAAATAAATCTGTTAGCACTTTTTAAATATCTTAAATAGCATGCAACAATCTCAACCTTCGCATTCAAGTAAATCAAAACGTTTATTGCTGCGATCATCCTTTTTCCTTTTAATTATTCTGATCTTTTTGAGAAAGTCTTCCTGTAGTTTAATTTAGCTATGTTCAATGTTAATGGAGAACAAAGGTAATGCTTGTAGCTTTTCAATATATTTTATATCTGGCCCACGACTGATAACTGTTGTTGATGTACTAGCACGTTTTCCCAGAGACGGAATGCATTATAACGATCAATATGATTGGCATTGCTGTCCAGTTTATTCACTGACATTGTTTTTGAAAAAAAAAAACGGAGATCAGGGTTGCACCTGCAGCTTACTGTAGGTTACGGAAATTCCGCAGATGTTGTTGTATAAGCATTAAATTCTACTGCAGATTCAGAAAAAACAATGAAACTTCCAAAGAATTCAAAACACAAATGCATCAACATTGGCAGAACACAAAACACACCAGCCTAAGTGAGTATTATTTCTGATTTTTCATTATTATCAGTTCTGAGAATTGGTGAAGATTTTCCAAAGAATAATGGTAAGAGCTACTATTCTCGAGTTTCTGTAATTTACGAGGAATATTCAATCTGTAGTGGAACATTCCTTGAAAATGTCGTACATAGACACATATCTCTTTGTTCCCTCAATATGGAAGTTGATCTTTGCCTGTGTTTATTCATGATACTGAAACTTGGAATATTTCAAAATGTTTGACTCCAATGGCGAATCGTCGTTTGTGAGCATTCTTCATATATGTGATTTCGTACAGATTTGCATTTCCAGTAGAAACATTTTGCCAGTTTATCTCATTTTCTTTGCTTCTCCTGTGTGAAAGTATTCCGGTTTTTGAATTCACCTCTGAATAGTTCTTGATCACTCATTTGATTCCAGAATATCATATCCCGCTAAATACTTTCTGCCTTGTTTATACAATGTTCGCTGCTAGATTACCCATTCACAATGCTTCTCGGTGATGCTTGGACATGTTGCTTGTAACTAATTAATAATCACTTTTCCTCGCCCACAAACCATCCCTCATTAAATATCCGCCTGAAAAGTCAACTCTCGTATTCTGCTTATGCTGCTTGATTGCTGTACTTTTACCAGTTCCTTATTTTATTGGTTCTTGTCATCAAATGCGCTGCTCCCCCATATATAGCAAAATTTACACCTAATAGTCTCCTTTAGCAGTTGTTCATTGTCCTGCTGTGTCATACAGTCAGATTCATACAGTCTATCAGCACAGAGACACGCCCTTTGGACAAACTGTTTCATCCCGACCAAAGTGTCTGCATATGCTAACCCCAATCCCCTGCACTTGGCTCATATCCATCAAACATTTGTCTAAATGCGTTTTGAATATTATTCATGCATGCTTCTCAGTGACTTTCACTGACAGTTCATTCCAGATGCATAACACCTTCTCTGTTAAAACATTCCCTGTCAGGTTCCCTTTTATTTTTGGCCCTCTAACGCGAAAATAATGCATTCTGGCCTTGCTCATGATCTTATACACGTCTGTACGATTTCCCCTCAGTGTCTGACATTATAACAAAATCTTGCACAAAATCTTCCAATAATCCAGATCCTTGAGTACTCGCATCATCCCTGCAAATTTCTTCTGCACTCTTTCCTGTTCGATAACGTCCTTCCTATTGTGACATAATCAAGACTGAACAAAATATTTCAAATATAGCCTTACCAATGTCCTGTACAACAGCAACATAACTTCCTACCTCCTACCCTCACTGCCGTGAGTGATGAAGACCAGTGTGTCATCTTCTTTACTGCCCTATCTACCTATGACTATAATTTTGGAGAACACTGCACCAAGAACTTAAGAACTCAAGATCCCTGTGTTCCACTACACTTCTTATGGTCATGCGATTCTCCATGAAACTCCGACTTTGATTTGACTTTCCAAAATACAACGTTTATTCCTTTCTGAAATGCCATTTGCCATTTCTCGGCCAGCATCCACAGATGTTCTGAGTTCTGCTGCAATTTCTGATAATCTTCCTCACTGTCCATGATAATAGCTATTTCAGTTCAGTCTGCAAACATAAGAATCATGCCTTGTACATTCTCATCAAATCATTGATGTAGAGAACAAACAGCAATTGGCCAGCACCAAACCTTGAGACACTCCACTAGTCACGGGCCTTCAGTCCGACAGGCATCTTACCAACATATCCCTCAGCTTCATGCAATCAAGCCAATAGTGTATGTATTTTGCCAGTTCCTGCGGATTCCATGCAATCTAACCTTCCAGAGCAGTTTACCATGTGAAATCATATCAAATGCCGTTTTGAAATCCTTATCGACTATATCTACTCATTTTCCCTCGTCAAGCTTTCTGGTAATTTCTTCAAAGAAATCTAACGCATGTGTGAAACGTGATCGCCCATGACAAAGCCGTACTGACTATTCCGAAACAAACTCTGTTTTTCCACATGCATATATATCTTGTCTCTCAGAATTTTCTTTATTTACGTTCCCAATAAAAATGTTTAGCTTATTGGTGAAAAATCTCCAGTTTTCTTTTCCTTTTGGTACCCTTTTTCAGTAAGTGAACAACATTCGCTACCCTCCAGTCTTTCTGGAGCACATCTGTGATTAACAATAATACAAAAATATCAGCCTGGGCACAGCAATTTCTTTGCTAAATTCTTGCAGTGTTCCTGGATATATCTGGTCCAGAAAAGAGATTTATCCCATTTCATGAATTGTGTTATGTCCAAATATTCCACGACTGTGACAGGAACTGTGCCCAAAATATGATGACCAACATCGTCAAGTTCCTATGTCTTCAGATCTTTGTTCATGGTTAACACAAAGCAAAAACAATTTACTGAGGTATTCGCCCATCTCCTGCTCTTCTAGCCATACATGTCGACTTTAGTCCTTGAAGTGTCCTATTCTCTCTCCAGTTATTGGTATGCATTTAATGCACTTCAATAACATTTTTGGATTGACCAAATCTCCTTAGCCAAGGCGATCTCACGTCCCCTTTTTGCTCTGCTGATTTCCTTCTTAAGTAAACTCTTTTATCATCTACATAGCCTCCAGGCATTCGCTTGATCCTCGCTGCGTCTATCTGAGCCATGCCTTCTTATGTTTCTCTGATCAAAAAATCAACATCTCTTGTCTTCCAATATTGCCTATTTCTGTGAAATTTGCCCTTCTCCCTCATAGGAAAAAGAAAGAACTCTAGAGATCGTATTTTTAAGGCATCCATCTTGACAGAGGTCCTTGTGCCTGCAAAGAAAATATTCCAATAAACTCCTGGAAACCGTTTCTAAATCTATCAATGTTCGACTTGCTCGAATATAAAACTTCAACTACACATTCATTTGCCATATCCATCTATTCTTAACCTCACTAGCAGCTACACTAGAAGACATTTGGAGTTGACGACCGTCGACGTCCTGGATTTTAACTTTTCTCCTCGATCTCTCGTCACTCCACAGGACATAATTGCTATGTTTACCTATATCCTTTCTGACAAAGTGCACACTGAGCTCTAGCTCCGCAGCCTTCTGCTTGAGCACGACCTGCAGCCACTCAGAGACATCCTGGATGAGGCAACACACCATCCTCGATTCACGTTTGCGCACACAGAAACTTCTGAGCATCCCTATACCTATTGAGTCTCGTCTCACTAACATTATGTTTAAGTTCATACTTTATGACTGCACTGCAAAGTCAGGTATAGTAACAAGGAACTTGGAACTGTTGCTTAACATTGAACAGTCATCATCCCAACAGTACCTAAACGGTGTAATTGTTTCGAGGGAAATGATCACAGGTGATTCTTGCACTCTCTGCCTACTCCCTTTGCGTTTCCTTATGGTCTCTCAGCTGTTCTAAGCCTGCGCTTTAAGTGTGACCACCTTTGTAGATCCCTTATCTATGAAAGGCTCAGCACCTCAAATGACCCTAAAAGCATCCAGCCGTAACTCTAGCTCTGCAACACAGTCTCCCAGGAGCTGAAGCTGGTACACTTCCCACAGTTGCATCATCAGACACTCTAATCGTTACTCACTTTTTGTCTTCCCAACTTTTTTTCCCTGCCTTTGGACTCTAACTCCATCAATTAGCCTTCCCCAATCCTTCCACTGTATCTTCGTGATAAAAAGTCATAAATCACCTAATCACCATTCGAAGATACGTCACTCCCCTCAAAATGTTAACTCTGATTCCTCTGAGCAGATACTACCAGATCCGACGAGATTTCCTATCGATTTCTCTTTGCACTTCTTCTCTATCACGAGTGTCAAATTAAACTGAATTGAGTAATTATCTCGAGATATTTAGCATCATTCCCTAAATGTTACAGGCGATTGAATATCGCTTACCCCTTGCATTCCAACTGTTGCATAAACCTAGCTATGCATTCGATTTACATTGTTCACTGGCAGTTGTGGCTTATACTTTTAGAACAAAATTGTACATCAAAGCAAACTTCGACTGTTCATGATTAATATACGAGTATGTAGAGTTCAAGGTGGACACGGGTGAGTGCTAAAAGGAGGAATCATGCTGAATCCCTGTCAGCGATGTAGAACATTCAACCATAAATTCGAATCTTTTGTGTTGTTTTTCAATTCGACCTCAGGCGATTCACAATCGTCATTGTTTCTCATTTCTTGATAACTGTGCCTTCCGGATCTGTGTTGCTTCTGTCAATACTTTCAGCCATTTATCTGTACATACCAGTTTCGATAACTGAACCCATTTGATCGAAATTAAACGGTAATTCACACGAAGATCAAATCAGTCTCCTGTGGAAGTTAGGTTTAACGCCAATTCAATAAGAATAACGAATGATGTTGAGACGCTGTTCAGTATTCAAATAACAATTCATAGATGTTTCGCAAGCTTGTACCGAATTGGAAAAAAAAAAGTCCAAATTTCGGAAACTAGATTAAGATTCTATCAGCAGTTTAAATAAATTTCCTGATCGTACCAGTCCCCGGTGATCTTTGACTGACAATGTCAATTACTTTAAATTTGTCGAGTGAAGCATTCAGCTCAACAAAGCTAGATCTCTTCGCTTTGCTGAGCCGAAACATTCTCCACGGCCAGTAAAAATAAATTGTTTTTTTTTTGTAATAATTGAAAGCACTGTAGCGAGTTTATGGTCTTAGACATGCAGTTTTCAGTTTAACGTGTATTGACAATGCCAGAATATGAACGACGGGATCAGCAAATAATTATTTTCCATAATTAATATGATTTATTTAGTAATGATCACAGAAAGTTGTTTAGCACGATATCAGGATGACTCCAAGAAAAACGTGCAGAAATCCGCCCACCACAACCATCACACTGGTAAATAAGTTAAACAAAGGAAAATTATGAATGGAGTAAAAACTGGGTAACAGCACGTCGCAGAATATATTTAGTTTAAAGATGTTTATATTGATTTTCCAATGTAACAAGTGTTCGCAGCATGTCAATGGCATCAATCACGTTTTAGAAAGCCTCCAGAGCCTGCACTCTGCAAAAGAGGAGGAAGAAGAATGAAATTACACTTTTTACTCATCCTCAATTAGCTTCAGGCATAGATGATTTGATCAATAACAGGACGGGTGGCACTTGTTTCCAATCTGCCCTTCTGAAGACCAAGTTCATGTTTGATTTATTTTTACAGATAGATGACTTCATTATAATCTTGCATCTAAGCCATTTTACAAACGAATGGTTTTGGACTGGATCTATGATTTTTCATGAAGGGCTTTTGGCCGTAATGTCGATTTTCCTGCTCCTCAGATGCTGCCTGACCTGCTGTGATTTTTCAGCACCACACTAATCTTGTCTATGAACACAAAGCTGCGTCCCAATTCGCAGCATTTGTTGTCAAGCAAAGCAGATTTGTCAAACAATATTATGTGCAATGTAATTTAATTGCCACTGATTTAACAATCTCGTGGTTTTTGAAATACTGCAGCACATCTCCGTTCCAACAACAAAACAAAGTATCATGATATCTTAGAAAGAGATGCCAAACTAAAAGAAAACTGTGTGATAATCCAATCCTCTCAGAATAAACCAATGAAAAGCGATGCATGACACATGAAACTATCACATCAAAGATTAACATCCATAACAGACTTGCCGTGGTATGTTAGTTGTATATTACATTTCTTAGTGGTGACTTTTTTGACAAACAACCACACCTGCACTAGCTAATAAGTTTAGCACAGCAGGTACAAACACATAATAGAAATAAGCACAACATCAGACAGACGATCAAACTATAATACTGAAGACACAAGTCTTCTTTATAAACGGTAGAAGAATTAATATGGATTAAAATAGTGCTCTGCACCATGCTGACGATCATCAGAAGACTGATGCAAAGTTACTGAACTAATTTAGTAAGATAATATTTATATAAATCAAGCTAGTCACTCTTTCTGAAATTGCTTTCTGCCACTTCATATCAATCACCATCTCGTTAAAATTTCGTTCAAAGCACAACAAAAGAAAATTGAAATAAAAGATATAATTGGAGACACACTCTGAGCCACAAAGCTATATTTTACAATGTTATCAAAAAAGAGCCCTAACAAATCAGAAGGGAGTATCGACGTGTGGGCATAAAACGAAAACAAAAAAAAAAAATGTCATCACACTTAAGAAATGAAAGGAAGAGTCTTGTGTCAGTTGTTACAGGGCAATAATTCCTGTGAATTGAAACGCCTGTAGTCCTGCTTGAGCTTTCTGAGTTTGTACGAAGCAAATGAAATGACTGTTTAATTACTTTGCCTCTGAACCCTTACATCATAATGTAAGGGTTCAGTAGTTATGATTAATCGGAACTCAAAACCTGAAAAATGCAGAAGCCATCCCTGCGTATTTACAGCAAAGCACAGATGGTACTTTGTCAATGCTGTCTCTTTATGAAAAGGTTATTTTTGTCCTGAATGTCTTTTTTTTAAATTTTGTTGACTAGAGTTTCGAAAATAGAGATATAGCTACTGAAGACGGGTGCAGGACCATTCGGCGCAGCTATTTTGGCTCGAGCGATTCAGAGCGGCCAGTTTGGCATAACACATTTTGGCACAGACCCATTTAAGCACAGAAATGTTTTGGCGCAACTCATATTTATTCATTTTCAGCCTTAGCTAAAAGCATTAATGAAAGCTATAAAAAGAAAAAAAATGTTTATCCTCTTTAGTAAAAATGTTAAAAAGGAAATAAAAATAAATGAAGTAACGTAAATACGAAAAATCTAAAATATGACGTTTATTCAAAATTATGGGCTATTTCAGCATCTGACACTTTTATCTTTGGTGTCTCTTTCCACCTTAGATGCTGAAGCTGCATGCAAATGTTCATTAACTTGTTTCACTAGGTCACCATTTATAAAGTGAATTCGAGCGTTGCAAATGCCCTTCCTCTCACATCTCCAAAACGTTGTTATCATTTCAGCAGCATATCTATCAAATACGTATATATAGTTGTCATATGAGCACTTTCCCTTTCCATACTTTGACAACAAAATTGTTGATGGCATTTTAATGAGTTATATTTTATTTTAGTAATTACTACAAACTACTGAATAACTACAAAACAGATCTTCGCCAAAATGGGTCTGCACCAAAACAGTTCTGCACTTAAATGGCTCTGCGCCAAAATGGGCTATGCCAAACCGGCCACGAAAAATCATTCACGCCAAAATGGCTGCGCTAAATGGTCCAATTTCGACTGAAGACAGCATAAGTGAGCAATTTAGGAGACCTTTACGATTTCCATTGTATGTTGGAACAATTGATTAATTTTGAGTGAAAGTGGCCAGCTCTCACAAAGCATTTTTCTCTTTTATTAGCTATAACCGTCAACAACTATTTGGGTTATCAGAAGTATTGGTTGCTTCAGTGAGTGTTTCCTTTCTGCTACTTCCTTCGGCATTTCTCTCATTGTTTATTTCACCCTGGATAGCAGAATTGTATGTCAGAATTTGTATCTGAATTTGTCTTTGGCTAACGAATACTGCGGAGATGTAACTATTTTTTGTAGTAATTAATTAATAGTAGGTATTTCATCTATTATTCAGTTAAGATTTCCAGTAGTTATGTTAGTCTAAATGCTACTTCCCTTTGTGTGCATGTTCATTGTACTGTAAAACTAAATTGTGTTTTGCTTCACATTGAGCATTTTGGCCAGTGGCATCACATCTGGAATAGGCTGTTTGCATCAAACTTTCAAATAAGGAAATGTGAGGGTGTGGGCTACAGTCTTGAAACTATTTTTATGGTGTTCTGTCTTGTCCACAACATGCTGAAGAAATTGTCCGTAGAAAAGAAAACAGAATTTGATGGAGAAGTTCAACACTTCCAGCAGCCTGTGAGGGGAAAGCACTGTTATGGCTACTATTAGCTGGAAAGAAGTTGTACATGTGCTTCTACCAGTGTTCGGGTTCTGGTTCTGTTAATTATCGAGCAGAAGAGAGATAGAGACTGGCAGAGTTTGGCAAGGAAATGGTTGATGAATAATGTTGTTCAGTTACTCTGTTCGACAACACATTTTGCATGGCACATAAAGAAGAGTTGAATCTGTATCCACTGTGCAATAACTTTATTAATTTAATTAAAACAGTTGTGCAATTCAGATCCTCTGTTTAGGAAAAGATTGACGAGAGGCATGCAACACATAGAAAGCTAAATTCCCAGTAACCAGCGGTTTGTTTTTCAATGATGTTCTTTGAACAGTTTACATAAACAAAGTTTGATATCGAAGAATACAAGCTTACGCTGGCCAGTAGAATTATCCCGGATCGTGGAGATAACTCCACACTTCCAAGCATTGGGTCCACAATTCCAGAAAGGTTTGTTCACCAGAGGTTTCCATGATGGTGCGCCATAATCATTCATTTGTGTTTCTTTTTCCCTTATATTCACAAACATTGGTACCTTATCTTCATTGGATCTTAAGTCATATGACGACCCCATGGCTTTCTACGAGAGGCTCACTCCAAGAACACCTTTAGGCTTCTCACTTTACTGCTCGACCAAATATTCATTTTGCCCTTGCTTCATCCTCAGAGGTCAATCTGCTCAAAGAGGCTGAACACAATGTTTCGGATCCGCATAACGTCTGTTCACAATTATTGACGTTATTTGTAAAGAGCCCCAGGTCAACAATAGACATCTAGGTAAGGGGGAAAATAACCTGGCATTGGGGTAATGTGTATTTGAACAAATCCTTGCTATATTTGAAGCAAAGCATAGAATATAGAACATAGAGAAGTACAGTGCAGAACAGGCCATTTGTCCCACGATGTTGTGCAGAGGTTTAATCCTAATGTAAAATATAGTAACCTACGCACCCCTCAACTCACTGCTATCCATGTATATGCCTAGCAGTCTCTTAAATGTCCCCAATGACTCTGATTTCACCACCACAGCTGGCAACACATTCCAGACATTCACAACTCTCTGCGTAAAGAACCTACCTCTGATGCCTCCACTATATTTCCCCCTAATATCTTAAAACTATGAGTTCTTGTACCAGTCAATCCTGCCCAGAGGAACAGTCTCTGGCTATTGAATCTATCTATTCCACTCATTATTTTGTACACCTCTATCAGGTCTCCTCTCTTTCTCCTTCTCTCCAGAGAGAAAAGCCCGAGCTTATTCAACCTTTGTTCTTACGGCAAGCCCTCCCATCCAGGCAGCATCCTGGTAAGCCTTATTTGCACCCTGTCCAAAGCTTCTGTATCTTTTCTATAGCAGGAAAGATCTGGACACAATATTCCAAGTGTGTTCTCACCAGGGACATGCAGAGCTGCAGCAAAACCTCGCGGCTCTTAAACTCGATTCCTCTGTTAATGAAAGCCAAATGCGACTCATGTGGAGAGGGAGGAGGCAAATATCCTCGCTAGAGGCTTAGAAAACTCCTTTTTTCGCTTCCCAGAGCGGCCTCGGATAAATCTGGTGTGGCCCTGGGGACTTATCATTCTTAATGATTTCCAAAATGTCCAGCACATCAACTTCATCAATCTTGATCTGGTCAAACCTGTATCCCAGCTCCTCTAAGTTTTCATTTACAACAAGTTCCCTCTCCTTGGTGAAAACTGAAGCAAAACAAAACTCATTTCGGGCTTCCCCTGTTGGCTCAGACTCCACACACAAGTTCCCTCCACTATCCCTGATCGGCCCTACCTTCTCCCTGATCATTCTCTTATTTCTCACGTATGTTGTGAGAAGCTTTGGTTTAGGGGATGTTTACTGGCATGAAAGGAGATGTTCAAATTCCAAAATTCTTGAAATCGATATTTATTGCTGAAGTTTATGCAATACCCAAACTAAAGACATGGTGTTGTCCTTTCCAGTTTCCCACCTCCGCCAGTGAGCCTCGCTGGATGACCACCCCAGACCCAAACAGTTAGTTTGGTCTTTGAACACAATATTTATTTTTCAATGTGGCAAAAACCTGGGATTTCGAAGTGATTTCTGTATTCAGTTTGTTTAAAATGCAATTAGTTTGATCACTTTCTAGAGCATCGACGATGTGTTTGTGAATATTCGATAAGCATTCCCATGTGTATTATTTTCTGTGCAATTTCGTTCCTGTTTTTCCGAGAGGTGAAAATGTAATTCTGTCATTCAAATTACTCATGTCGGCTAATTTCACTAACATTGCTTCTCTTTCTTTAAAACCTGATTGGGCACTGACGCTCCGTCCTCTGTCCTTTCTTATGTGAAATATTTTCATGCAAATAATGCATTGAATCAGCTCTTCTGGCGTGTTTCGGATGCAATTAGATTATTTTATTAATAAATAGGTAAGAAAAATGTAAATGAAAATACTTCTAAATCTGTGGTAACTTCAGCGCCTTGAACAACCGAGCAAACGGTCCTTACAATCTCATTTCATGCCAGTTGCATTTTCCCAGCGTTTGAAGTTAATCTTATGCTGCAACTGGGAAGAAACTTTATTTGTCATGCTACAGAAACTTGAGAACAGTATGTAATGCAGTTCTCAATCCTTCTTCTATCGAACATATTAAATAGTAGTCAAATCATCAAAAGTGCCAACTTACAGTTGCTCCACGTTTTATGAAAGCTGCATCCTTGTAATAATAGACAAACACATTTTCACTTGTGATCATTTTGCTCTGTTTATCTGTCATCTAAGTTAGCTGGAAATGCTACGTGAATGTAGTTAAAAAATGACAATGAGAAGGTGACCTCAGCGCCCATTTAGCCAGAGAGTATTGTATTTCATTCTCAGAACATGATGGAATATCTTATTTTGTCTGCCAGCCTCTCTCTAGTTCGCTATATAAAGTGAGTTTCTTAAGTGTGTGAGGTTTGGACTGCTCGTGTTATAAAGACGTCCATTATTTTCTACATTTCTTTCCCTATACTTTCTTAATTTAAATAAAATGCTTTATTTAGGACAGAAAAAATAACTCTGCTTTCATGTAACCAAGCCTAGTAGACTTGTAGGTCACGTCGTCTATAATGATATTTTTTATAATAACTGGCATTGTATGCTACTGCTTCTTCATCACGTCTCAATCTGCACAAAGGACTTTCAAATTTCCAACTCTATTTATTAATCATGGACGATATCAAGTGTTCGCAAAACATTTTTTGACTTTTTTTCTGTTTGATCGCAAAGGAAGACAATAAATAAATAAATAAGCATCGAGAGACTGCAGACAGATCATGCCGACGGATGCCACAAATTATGATCTCGTTTTAGAATATTCTACGCACTCTTCAAGATGAATGATTTGCTCTAAGGGTGGTAGCACAGCGTGCGGGTACAACTTACAAATAATGATGTTTTCCAAGGATTTCTATCAAGATTTTGACAGCTGTGATATACTTTGCCAAATGTTGACAACAAATGACTGGGCAGTTTTCCCAAATGTTTTTATTTTTCTCAACTCTCTCTTTACGAGATATACCAAATATAGGTTGTCAAATTTTCCAAGGACATCTATTTTTTGTGCCTCTGTTTACTCATGTCGACTATTGTGCGCACACTTTACTGAATTGCAAGGTTTTTTGTACTACTTATAGTCTAATGACTGGCGTACATTGATCATAGGAATTATATCTAAAAACGTAAGGTGGTTAGAAACGTCTCAAATCATTTTATTTAAGTTGGAGTCAACAGATAATAACTGGCATTGTTCAGACTTTCCAATTACCTTTTTTATCTCAGATAATGTATTGCTATATAATGGTGGTTTTCATAATGTTACAATCGAGTGAACAGAGAGGCAATGCAATAAACTTATATTTATTCACTTAATATTGATCATAGATAAGACATCATTGGAAAATAAAATAGAAGGCCATGGTGAGTCTTTCATTCAATTAATCTGAGTTGGAAAAGTCAATGGAAGATGCGGAATTTGTACAAAGGATTAAACCCTAAATATTCTGGCACGTCTAAATGGCTCCTCATTGTTGCAACATCTGAATTGAAATGCAAATTTGAAAAAAAAATGTAAGCACAACAAATAATTTCTATATATATATATATATATATATATATATACACACACACTCGTTATCTGACAGATGTAGCCGATGTTGGATTAGCCAACAGTTAGTGTCTATTCCAAAATGCTTCGAGAACTTAGTGGTAAAATGCTTTACCAGACAGTATGCAAAAGCTGTTAGGGAAATAGCTGTGCTATTTTTATTCAACAGCATTAGGTAGAAGGTACTGTACTTCGAGAGGAAATGCACGTCTCCCTGTTCCCATGTGGCTAGTGGCTTATTCCTCTCCCACTTAGATCTTGGCTTGGAATCAACTGTATAAGATGTCTTGTGTTTCTGTGGTTAACTTCCAATGCGTACATTTTGCTACCACTGTATGAGAATGATTAAACGAGGCAATGTCCATGTCTCAAAATGGATACCAACAGAACTGCCATAATTCTAAATTGTGAGTCATGTACAGGCATTTAGGAACCGTGAGGTGAACATATCTTCGCACAATTTCCAGTTGCTAACGAGATCATCTAACTACCATACATACAGCACGACTTTCTTCAATGTCAGGTCAATATATCCTGCCGAGTATTGGCGGGAAATAATACAGTGCTGATTGTTTGATTGAAGAAAAAACAAAAATGTCCGTTTTGTTCTTTTTGATATGCAATGCCTTTCACTGGTGACTTTACTAAACCTTTCTGTCAGTCAATATTGACTGCTGCCCTGATAATATTGGATCTGACCATGTCCGTTTTAAACATCTCAAAGTCAGGAAATTATCAAAGCATGAACTTGCAGGCATGTATATTAATCAAGAATCAGGAGACTGGTAGGTGTCAGTAAACATCTGAGGAATTGTTTTCAATGTAACTAAATGCTTGATATAAAGCAGTGCTCGGCGTTATTGCCATCAGTGGGAACAAAAGTATTTCCACAGTGACGACATTTCATCATATGTTTTGATACGTTTTTGACAGCCCTGTATTTCTATTACTCCTTGGAGTGATGGAGAGTTCTCCCTTTTGCATACACTTCTTTAAAATAAATCTGGTAAAGGCTGCAAAGGAAAAAAATGCTTGTCGCTATTTCAGAAAGCAGCCTGAAAACATGGAACAGGTTATGTTTGTAGAATACACACACTGCTTGTACTCTGGCCAGCACCTGTCATCGTTTTGTGAATATTATAGTTTGGGAGATGCTGGCCAGATTGACTGTGCCTTGGTCTTTCTACAAATGACATAACTGGTCAAATTGCTGCAGTTCTGTGCAGATGTCAGTGTTTTGAATGCAATGGAACTGTTTTCCAACTGGAATTTCAAATTTTGAAGCACAATATCTCAGCATTATTCCGAAAAAAATTCGCCCACCCACGATACAGTGGAACTCCTTTTATGCAGGGTGACAACAACAGTGAGGATTCCAATAGGAACTGCAGATGAAATGAAAGCCCGAAATACTCAAAGTTGTCTTGGAAGTGATAAACAATGAAGGAATGAGATAAAGAAAAATGATATTTTCTGTAAATCCACGAGTACACTATTAAGGTATTTGTGTCAGATTAGATTCCCTACAGTGTAGAAACAGGCCCGTCGGCTCAACAAGTCCACACAAACCCTGTGGAGTGCAACCCATTCCCCTATATATAAGCCTGACAAATGCGTCTAACACTATGGACAATTTTGCATAACCAATTCACCTATACTACACATTTTCATGATTGCAGGAGGAAACCCACACAGAGACAGCGAGAATGTACAATCTCCATAAAAGCAGTCGCCCGAGTCAGGAAACAAACCCGGGTCCCTGCCGCTCTGTGGGAGCACTGCTAACCACCGAACCACAATGTGCACCTTCAGGCTACTGAATATTCAGTGTGATAGATTTTGTTTAGCTTCACGTTGTTATGCATGGCAAAAATAAACAGGTACGTAAATAGATAGATAGTAGAGAGACAGTCAGATACAGAAGAAATCACAAACATTATTATCAAGACAACTTGTAAATGAACATTAGTACCTACGTTTGATTTGTCGATTGTTTTAAAATGCTGATGCAATATATATAATCTGCTAACTATAGTACCTGTTCTTGTTACAGATAACAGAGAATTAAAACAGAACAGAAAGCAAAAAGGTTCGAACTGGAAATTGGATAAATTAAATGTAGTCAGTAAAGAAATGTATGGTATAATTTGATTATCAAAATGAATGTTATCAAAAATCCGTGAAAATGCTGTAGAAACTCAACAGTTGTAGCAGCATTTGTGGGAGAAATAATATGGGAATTTCGATTCTTGTTGACTATTCACCAAAAGTGTTTCAGAACGCACCCAGGGTGCTGGCAAAGAGAACCCAGACTCGAATTATTAACTTAGCTTAACCTCCACAGATGCTGCCATAGCCTGTGAAATTCTGAAAGAGAATTTGCTTTCGTTTTTTAGTTTTTCTTTCTTTATGTACACTTGTGTGATAGTCCTTTTCCATTCGCACAAGGAGTTTGCAAAGGAGAATTGACTTTGGTGTTCAGAAACGGAATATCCGGATCAAAATAAACAACTAAATCTGAAACATATGTAAGTATTGATACGCATTAACAAGAATATGCGAGCAACTTAGATTTTCAGGCTTATAGGATCAATTGTTATTCTCTTTGTTATGCTTTCATTCAGATGATTCAGCTTTATTCACTGGTCTAACGTTTATTGCGTAATTGTGATTCAGAATGTGGACGCAAGCAGCATTGAAAAGCTCTGCAATTCGTTTTTTGTATGTACAGACTTTGTTCTGTTTCGAAAGCAATTGTAAATGTTTTATCCAGTGCAATGAGTCAGAGTGCACGAGGACAAGCATGGATTGTTTCTGAGAACGGAAGTGATTGCGAGTCAAGGTGACAAGTAGTATAACTCATTACAATTAATTTAAATAAGCAACAAATGGGATATTATGTTTCTGGTATCTGATGCCTCATGGATAAATGCTTGGTGACTAATGCTTGAAATGTGCTGGAAAGATTAAAGGGAGGAACCATTTTTTGGTTCACCTCTATGCATCGTGAAACAAAGAAAGACTACCATCAAAACACAGACATTGTTAGATTGGAGAGAGAAAGATAGGTATATGAATGGATACCAAATCCAAAAAAGCAGTGAGAGTGAGAGAAATATCTCACAGAAAATAAACGCATTCTCGATCGACAAAATCTGGAATTCTTCATGAAAACGATTCGATGACGCATTGGAACAATTATAAACAAAACTACAGCACAGTACAGGGCCTCCAGCCTACGATGCTGGGCCGAAAATTAATCTTAATCTACTATCAACTAATGGACACACAATTCATTATACTGCCGACGGTATGCTTATCCAGCAGTCGCTTAAGATGACCCAAAATACTCTAGTGCACTGCTTTAAACTGAATATTTGCTTTTCGAGCTCCCATGGCTTCCAAAAATGTTGAAAGGAAAACTGGGTTTTTACATCGTTTCTGAGTTTCAAGAACGTCGAGAGGGCATAACAGCAACATTATAGAATTTACTTTGAAGTTCCAGAGTAGTTCCTGAAATTAAATGTTACACTGTTACGATTGTGCAAAGGTAGCTATTTTCTGGGTCTGTAGATCGTCAAGGAGCAAAAATGGCCTTTGCAGTGGTATGTACTATTTGTCAGATGTGGGTGTTTAAAGAGAGTTTAAGGGTCACTGAGGATTATATCTACCATAAATACTGTTGGATGCGAATCTTATCAGGTCGAGTGGATCGGTTCGAGAAACCGATAGAAGCGATGAGAAATTTGCAACAGCAACAGTATGTGATGAATTGCAGTAATAGGAAGGGCAAAAGTCTCAGATACAGTCAAATAGGTGGGTTAACTCCAGGAAGGGTAAGAGAGGTAGGCACCACGTGCAGGAGACTTTTGTGGATATACCCACTTCAAACAGGTATACTGATTTGAAAAATGTAGGGGTTGATGGATTCTCAGGGGAACGTAGCACGAACAGCCAAGTTTCTGGTATTGAGACTGGCTCTAATGCAACGAGGGGTACGTCGACTTCCAAGAGATCAGTTGTGATAGGGGATTCTGCAGTCCGAGTTACGGACGGACATTTCTTGGCCAGCAGAGAAAAAACAGAATGGTATGTTGTTTCCCTGGTGCCAGGGTCAAGGATGCCTCAGAGAGGGTGCAGAATGTTCTCACGTTCTGAAGGGAGGTTACAGAGAGTTAGTCAGAATTTTAAAAAGGAGGCACTCAAGAGTAGTAATTTTGGATTACTCCCAGTGATACGAGCTAGTGAGGGCAGGAAGAAGAGAAGAGAGCAGATGAGTGCATGGCTGAGGAGCTGGTGTAAAGGAGAAGGATTCACATTTCTGGATCATTGTAATCTCTTTTGGGGTAGAACTGACCTATACAAGAAGGATGGATTACACCTAAATTGGAAGGGGAATAATATACAGGCAGGTAAATTTGATAGATCTGCTTGGGAGGGTTAAAAACTAGTGTGTGGGGGAGGGGGGGACCCAGGGAGATAGTGAGGAAAGAGATCGATTTGACAAGGGTACAGCTGAGAACAGAAGTGAGTCAGGGCAGGCAGGGACAAGGTACGACGAATAAATTAAATTGCATTTATTTCAATGGAAGGGGCCTAACAGGGAGGGCAGGTGAACTCGTGGCATGGTTAGGAACATGGGACTGGGATATCATAGCAATTACTGAAACATGGCTTGACGGGCAGGACTGGCAGCTCAATGTTCCAGGATACAAATGCTACAGGAAAGATAGAAAGGTAGGCAAGACAGGAGGGGGAGTGGCATTTTTGATAAGGGATAACATTACAGCTGTCTTGAGGGAGGATAATCCCGGAAATACATCCAGGGAAGTTATTTGGGTGAAACTGAGAAATAAGAAAGGGATGATCAACTTATTGGCATTACATTATAGATCCCCCAATAGTCAAAGGGAAATTGAGAAACAAACTTGTAAGGAGAGCTCAGCTATCTGTAAGAATAATAGGGTAGTTACGGTAGGGGATTTTAACTTTCGAAACAAAGACTGGGACTGCCATAGTGTTAAAGGTTTAGATGGAGAGTAATTTCACAAGTGTGAACAAGAAAATTTTCTCATTCAATATGTGGATGTACCTACTAGAGAAGGTGCAATACCTGACCTCCTCTTGGGAAATAAGGCAGGGCAGGTGATTGACGTGTCAGTGGGGGAGCACTTTGGAGCCAGCGAGCATAATTCTATTCAGAAATAGTGATGGAAAAGGATAGACCAGATCTAAAAGTTGAAGTGCTAAATTGGAGAAAGGCAAATTTTGGCGGTATTAGGCAAGAACTTTCAAAAGCTGATTGGAGTCAGATGTTCGCAGTTAAAGGGACGGCTGGAAAATGGGAAGCCTTCAGAAATGAGATAACAAGAAAGTATATTCCTGTCAGTGGAAAAGGGAAGGCTGGTAGGTACAGGAAATGTTGGATGACTAAAGAGGTTGTGGGTTTGGTTACGAAAAAGAAGAAAACATATATCAGGATAGATAGAGTGAATCCTTAGAAGAGTAAAAAGGAAGCAGCAGTATACTTAAGAGGGACATCAGGAGGGCTAAACGGGGACATGAGATAGCTTTGGCAAATAGAATTTAGGAGAATCCAAAGGGTTTTTACAAATATGTTAAGGACAAAAGGGTAACTAGGGAGACAACAGGCCCCCACATAGATCAGCAAGGCGGCCTTTGTGTGGAGCCACAGAAAATGGGGGAGATACTAAATGAATATTTTGCATTCGTATTTACTGTGGAAAAGGATATGCAAGATATAGATTGTACGGAAATATATGGCGACATCCTGCAAAATGTCCAGATTACAGAGGAGGAAGTGCTGGATGTCTTAAAACGGTTAAAGGTGGATTAATTCCCAGGACCGGATCAGTCGTACCCGAGAACTCCGTGGAAAGCTAAAGAAGTGATTGCTGGTCCTCTTGCTGAGATATTTGTATCATCGATAGTCACAGGTGAGGTGCCAGAAGACTGGAAGTTGGCAAACGTGGTGCCACTGGGTGGTAATAACAAACCAGGGAACTATAGACCGGTGAGCCTGACCTCGGTGGTGAGCACTTTGAAGGAGGGAATCCTGGGGGACAGGATGTACATGTGTTTGGAAAGGCAAGGACTGATTAGGGATAGTCAACATGGCTTTGTGCGTTGGAAATCATGTCTCATAAAACTTGAAATTTTTTTTGAAGAAGTAACAAAGACGATTAATGAGTGCAGAGCAGTAGTTGTGAACTATATGGACTTCAGTAAGGCGTTCGATAAGGTTCCCCATGGGAGACTGATTAGCAAGGTTAGATCTCATGGAATACAGGGAGAACTAGCCATTTGGATACATAACTAGCTCAAAGGTAGAAGATAGAGAGTGGTAGTGGAGGGTTATTTTTTTCAGATTGGAGTCCTCTGACCAGTGGAGTGCCACAATGATCGATGCTGGGTCCTCTACTTTTTGTCATTTACTTAAATTATTTGGATGCGAGTATAAGAGGTACAGTTAGTAAGTTTGCGGAAAACACCAAAATTGGAGGTGTAGTGGACAGCGAAGAGGGTACTTCAGATAACAACAGGATCTGTACCAGATGGGCCAATGAGCTGAGAAATGGCAGATGGAGTTTAATTCAGATAAATGCGAAGTGCTGCATTTTAGGAAAGCAAATTTTAGCAAATTTCAGGAATGAAGAAGGGCTTATGCCCGAAACGTCGATTCTCCTTCTCCTTGGATGCTGCCTGACCTGCTGCGCTTTTCCAGTAACACATTTTTAAGGACATTGTTCAGGCCACTGTTGGAATACTGAGTGCAATTCTGGTCTCCTTCCTATCGGAAAGATGTTGTGAAACTTGAAAGGGTTCAGAAAATATGTACAAGGATGTTGCCAGGGTTGGAGGATTTCAGCTACAGGGAAAGGCTGAACAGGCTGGGGTTGTTTTCCCCGGAGCGTCGGATCTGAGAGGTGTCTTTGTAGAGGTTTACAAAAATTATGAGGGGCATTGATAGGATAAATAGACAAAGTCTTTTCCCTGGTGTCGGGGAGACCAGAACTAGAGGGCAAAGTTTTAGGCTGAGAGGGGAAAGATATAAAAGATACCTAAGTGGCAACTTTTTCACGCAGAGTGTGGTACGTGTATGGAATGAGCTGCCAGAGGATGTTGTAGAGTCTGGAACAATTGCAACATTTAAGAGGCATTTGGATGGGTATATGAATAGGAAGGGTTTGGTGGGATATGGGCCAAGTGCTGGCAGGTGTGTTTGGACAAGATACAAAGAAGGGATAGTTTGTTTCATGGAAGGGCAGAGGCTGCAGAAGAAATTGGACATTCAAAGATAGTGAACAAAGCAGTAGTAGGTGCCAAATAATGCAAGTAAGCGTGATGTTATACTCTTCAGTGGGAAGACCGTAGAGTTAACTATACCTCGAAGGTAATGCTGAAGCACAGGGTTACTTGGGAGTCCTTTTCAGAATTCATTAAGTTTTAGTTTGCACTTTGGATGGAAATTGTACTATTAGCATTAATTTTAAGGGGGCGCATATACAAGAGCAAAGATCTACTGCTAATCTGTTTCAGACTAACCTCAGGCTGTATTTCTAACACGGTTTTGATCATAGTTTCTACGGAACAATAAGGAGGCGTTCGTACAGGTCCTGAGACGGCCACAAGAATTACCTTGCAGATGACACACTTTGCATACGTGGACCAGGTGAGTATTCACGGCATGTAACTGCTGACGTTTAGAAAGGATTAGGGCCATTTGTTTGAAATTTAACGAGCAATTAAATGCACGGATAGAGTGGAGGTGGAGAACAGGTTTTCAATGGTCCGAGATGTTAGGACCTACCGACACAATCCCAGTGTGAAGCGTCGTCCTTTCTGAACGACAAGAGGAGGAATTTCTTCAGTCAAATGGCAATTGGATTCTGGCTCTCACTGTGGTCGACCGTGGTTCCCATCAAGTCATTGAGTATATTCAAGAGAGATAGATGCAAGCTACTAGAATCAGGGGTTCCTCGGTTAACACAGGAGAAATCAGTTAAGAAACATAGCAAACATCATAAATGGACCAAACGGCCTGCACCTGTTCCTCAATTGTATGGACACATGGACGAGTATGCGGAGTAAATGTACAAACAAACATGTGGATGTTTCAGCCTTATGGATAACTTCTGCATACATGCACAATGATTTGATTTTATATCCGTGTTTGTGTATGGAAGCATTATTCTATGATAGTAGGACTAATAAAACTTATGTAACCATCCATTCAACTACATCACCTCCGGATATTAGGAGCTTGAAAGGCTTTATACAGCAAATAGTAGTGGTGAAATAAATACAAGGGATTTAACACTGTGCACCGCTATCCCAGTTTTTCAACTAAAATATTGGGCTGGGCTATGTTTTTTTTCCCTCCTCACCCATTATGCATTCGTCATGACTCAAAATTACAAAACAAAACGGCTGCCCAATTCGGTGACAAAGAACACATCAGTACGAATTTATTACATCACATGGAGCTAAGGAGCTTGAACATTGTAAAATCTTCTGGTTTATCAAGTTCAATGTCAAAAATATTATCTTAACATGCGCAATTTCTAAAGCATTAAGAGATTGCTATTGGACTGTAATTTCATTATCCTGATCCTCAATATTGCTGTGCAATATTACACTTACCTTTCGAACATCCGATTTTCATTCGGATGGTTGGGTAGTTGAATTCAAAGTCGTTTTCAGTGTTATTTGCACGTGTATATGCTAGTCTGGCAGAAACACAATTGGAATCATTTGTGTATGAAGGAGGTGCCTGTTAGTGAAATATATATATTTTTTTCAATGAAACTGAGTTACAATAAAAGATAGTCTGGCAGGGCATATGATTGGTAACGGTTATAGGAGTTAAAAGCACTACATTACATTGGAAAAAAAAGCATTCTATGACCATTGTCCTTTCTTGATACTTCACACTGTGGAATAAGCTTGCCAAAGTACTTAAAGCGCAGAGTAACTTGAAGGATGTAGGGTGATCGTAATAGGTGTGAGACAATCTAGGAGACGGGTCAAACATGTGGAAGATAGAACACAGTATGGATTACGTTGAGTGTGACGGTCAAAGATTTAATCTGGGCTTTAAGCTTTGAATACATTGATTATGCTGATGTTCTTTTCAAATACTTGCAATTAAATGTGTTATTCTGCATCAATAGCAAAGGGTTTGAACACATGTTCTGAAAAAAAATTGTTCCAATTAAACGTTCATTCACATGCTAACTGCCTTGGAACGAACTCTGTTTAAGATTACAGAATGTACAGAAAGGAGGTTATTTAATTGATCATGTGTTTTAAGGAATTCGATATGGTGTGGGTTCATTATGACATAATATGCAAGCTTTAAATTAGATAGTCAAAAAAGTCATAAAAAGTTCATGCAAATTGTCATACCTCGAAAAAACGTTGGCGACAACTACATTGTGATATATGACAGTGGTTGTGATGTCCATCCCATCGCTTTTGACAATTTCAATGAATATGTAGATTTAGATTAGATTACAGTGTGGAAACAGGCCCTTCGGCCCAACAAGTCCACACCGACCCGCCGAAGCGAAACCCACCCATACCCCTACATTTACCCCTTATCTAACACTACGGGCAATTTAGTATGGCCAATTCACCTGACCCTGCACATCTTTGGACTGTGGGAGGAAACCGGAGCACCCGGAGGAAACCCACGCAGACACGGGGAGAACGTGCAAACTCCACACAGTCAGTCGCCTGAGTCGGGAATTGAACCCGGGTCTCTGGCGCTGCGAGGCAGCAGTGCTAACCACTGTGCCACCGTGCCGCCCATGTAATATGATATAACACCAGTTACTATCTATCAATTCATGCATTTTTACTTCTTACAGATTAGTATTATGACCAGTATCCCATGATATTTAAATATTCTGATATCAATGAATATTACCAACAACATATAAATTTGCATTCAGAAAATTACACGATAGGAAAATGCCCTTCACCACACCATGCCTGCGGCAACCATCATGTCATGCAAAATTTATCCAATTTACCTGCAGATTTTTGAAATTCCTCTACGACCTCGCTGCTCATTTGTTTGTGTAAATGCCTTTGGAACAATGTTATCATGTCGGATTCTACCACTCCTCTGGTAACACTTTCCTGTCACCTACAAAGTTTACCTGAAAAGAAAATTCTTCAAACATCTCCTGTAAATATAATCCATCAATCCTTAAACCTTTGTCTCCCAGTATTTAACAAATATTCCACACTTTCACACTTAGAAAAAGAAGACTCAGACTCCTCAGTCTATCCATGCCTATCATATTTGTTCATACTTCTATTAAGCCCACAAAGCGGACACTGCAGCCAACGGCGTCAAAATGTGTCTAAACTTTCCAAATAGCTAGTGGTCTCCAGTCCAGGTAGCACCTGGACGTCGAATGGCTGGAATGCCTGGTGTGATATGAGTGCGTTTTTCAGCATCGAATGGATGTGAGGCCCTTGCAGCATTACTTCAAAGGACTGTAATGTTGAACTTTGCATATCTGTATTTTCTCAATTTATTCATGTTCTCTGGTATCGAGTTACCTTTCTAGCTGACGAAGCACGATCTATCCGAAGATACCTGGAAAGTAGCCCAAGCATTTCTGCAGAACATGTGACTGGACTTGGAGCAGCAACTCGGCAGTAACTGAAACCAAGAACTTCGGCAACTTCAGGTAAAAAAAAACACACAGTAAATTGTCTGCTTCACTGGGTCCGAAGCAGGCCCTCTGCAAAAATACACTGAAGTGCAACCTATTTGCTGCACAGGGTCCTAGGAATGATAACTTAAATGGAAGCAGTCGCAATCCACTTCACCAAACCACTAGACGACTCAAACATAAGAAACCTGCGAGGAAGATGAGTGAGCATGCTGGTCTGCTAGTAAGACCGAGATTATGTGTTTTCAAGAACCCCCTTCCTAGATTACTCCTAGCAAATGTACTATCTCTGGAGTACAAGATGGATGAACTCAGATCATGGCTCTACTTTCAGCGTGAACTGTGGCACTGTTGCATACTCTGCTTTACAGAAACCAAGCTCATCCCATCCGTTCCCGACTGTGCACTTCAGGCTGATGGGTTTTATATCCATTGTATGGAACGTACAGCGCCATTGGGTAAGACAAAGGTTTGGACGGGTTTACCATTTAATCAACAACTTGCGGTGCACGGACATTGCAACCCTGGGTAGCTATTGCACCCAAACCTTGACAATCAAATGCTGCCCCTTCTATCTACCACCGGGATTTATCGCTGCTATGGTAAATATTGTGAACATACGCCACAAGCAGAGGAAGCTCTGAATGTCCTGTACTCCAGTAAGAACACCCTGGAGTCGTTACACCGCGAGGCCCTGTTTATTGTAACTGGCGACTTCAATCAAGCCAATCTAAACAAAGTGTTGCCGAAGAACCAGCAGAACATTACCTGCCCCACCAGGGGTACAAACATTTTAGACCACTGTTACACCATTGTGAAAGATGCCGTCCGCTCCATCCACCGCTCTCTTTTCAGGAATTCTGAACACAATGATGTGTTTTTTCTCTCGGCTTGCAGGCAAAGGCTCATCCAGGACATCCCCTCGCGGATATACGTCCAATGCAGGTCGGAGGAGGCAGAGGATCAACTTCAGTGCTTTCTGGAATCGATCGATTGGGCCATGTTTTAACAGTCTGCAGATACATTGGACGAGTATGCCACCACCATCACAGACTTTATCAGCAAGTTTGTGGAGGGCAACAAACGAACTGGTGGCATAATTTCTCAGAAGTTAGCATTGCTGCCTTACAGCCCCAGGGACGCTGGTTCGATCCCAGCTTAAGGCGACAGTCGGTGTGGAGTTTGTACATTCTCCTCGAGTCTGCAGAGGTTTACTCCGGGTCGCCTTGTTTCCTCCACAGTCCAAAGATGTGCAGATCATGTGAATTAGCGATGCGAAATTGTCCATAGTGTTAGGTGAATTAGACAGGCTGAAATGGGTCTGGGTGGGTAACTCTTCGGAGTGTCAGTATGGATTTGGTAGGCCAACGGCCCAGTTTCCACACTGTAGAGAATTTAACCTGAATATAGAGTCAATCCGTGTGTTTTCCAACAGGAAACCCAGGATGAATGAAGGCCTAAAGAAACTGCAAAACACAGGCTTGAGACCTACAGATCAGGAGACCCACTCAAATATAAAGATTTCAAGCATGATCTTCACAGAGTCATTAAGACAGCCAAGCACCAATACTGATTAAAAGTAGAGATACAGACAGACAGCGGGCAACCATGGCAAGGACTGAATGACATCACAGGTTCTAAACCTGTGAAGACAGTTTAAGGAGCAATTGTTGTAACTGATTCACAAATTTGTTACCCTAAGACCCCCAAAAAGGGGTAAGGTTAAGGAGCCTTGGATACCGAGAACAGAGGAGCTTCAAATCAAAAGGAAGAAGAAAGCTTACACAAGGTGAAGAAACAAGCGTGTAGCACACCTTCAGACGAATATAACCTTATTAGAAAAGAGCTCAGAAATAGACTGAGGAGACCAAAGTGGGGACACGTAAAAGGCTTGGCAGGGAGGAAAGGGAGAAGACAAATGCATTTGACTTTTACGTGAGGGATAAGAGAAAAATCAGGGAGAATGTAGGACTGATCAGCGATAGTGTAGGAACTTGTGCGTAGAGTCTGAGCAGACTTGTTTGGCTTACAGAGGCAGAGAGTAGTTGGTGATGGAAAGTAGTCTACATGAAAGTCAGTGGTGAGTGGTGTCCCACAGGACTCTGTTCTTGGGCTCTGCCGTTTGTAGTTTTCCTAAATGGCTTGGGTGAGGAGGTTTAGGGGCGGGTTAGTAATTTTGCCGATGACACACAGGTTGACTATTCCGTTGTTAGTATCGAGGGCTATTGCAGACTGCAGCATGACATATATAGGTTGCAGAGCTGGGCTGAGAAATGGCAAATGGAGTTCAACCTGAATAAATGCGAAGTGATGCATTTTGAAAGGTCGAACTTGAATGCTGAATATAAGAATAAAGACAGGATTCTTGACAGTGTGGAAGAACAGAGGGATCTTGGTGTTCAAGTGCATCGATTCCTCAAAGTTCCCCCCCCCCCCCCCCCCCCCCCATGTGGATAGGGTTGTAAAGAAAGCATTTGGGGTTTTGGCTTTCATTAATGGGGGGTTCGAGTTTTAAAGCCATGAGGTTTAGCTACAGTTCTGCAAGACCTTGGTGAGACCAGACTTGAAACATCATTTCCAGATTTGGTCGCACTATTATAGGAAATACACGGACGTGTTGGATACGGTGCAAAGAAGGTTTGCCAGAATGCTGCCTGGACTAGAGGGCTTGTCTTACGAAGAGAGGTTTGAGTAATCTCGGACTTTTCTCTCTGGAGAGAAGGAGGAAGAGAGGTGACCTGATCGAGGTATACAAGGTAATGACCGGCATGGATGGAGTAAACAGCCAGAGACCTTTCCCCAGCGCAGGATTGACTGTCATCAGGAGACATACTTTTAAGATATTAGGAGGAAGATATAGAGGAGACGTCAGAAGAAGATTCTTTTCACAAAGAGTTGTGAGTGCATGGAATGCGTTGCCAGTGGTGGAAGCTGAGTTATTTGGACATTTGGACATGCTCCTGGACATCAGGGAATTGATTGATGCATAGGTTAGGTTAT
Source organism: Chiloscyllium plagiosum (assembly GCF_037043375.1). Taxonomy (NCBI): domain Eukaryota; kingdom Metazoa; phylum Chordata; class Chondrichthyes; order Orectolobiformes; family Hemiscylliidae; genus Chiloscyllium; species Chiloscyllium plagiosum. The sequence goes on from NW_028270176.1 coordinate 15,193,521, forward strand.
TTTACTTTTAATTAGGAATAATCCTCGACACATCGTGGGTTGAAGGGCCTGCTCGTTGCTGTACTTTTCTATTTATTATTTTCCATATAACAGGAAAAAAAATCAAGATAGCAGACGATGACACATCACTCCCAGGTCATCTCAACGCCATCTATGCTCGTTTTGAGAATAATTTGGGTAGAGAGGTAAAAGCAATTATGATTTTGTTTTTCTGACAAATGTATCCCAACAGTCATTGTATCAGTTTTCCTTCGTAAGAATAAAAGGAAAGCAAAGGGACCAGACGGACGACCAGGTCATGCATCAGGGCATGCGAAGATCAACTGGCAGATGTGTTCTCGGACATCTTCAAACTCTCCCAGCAGCAGGCTATTGTCCCTGTTTCAGGCGGTCCAACATCAACCCTTGGCCTCAGAAGACTCATGCTACATGTCTCAATTACTACTGCACAGCCGCCCTAACTTTAATAATCATGAATTGCTTTGAAAGGCTGGTCGTGTCATTAATCAACTCCAGCGTCTCCACTACTCTTGACCACTCCAACTTGTCTACAGGACCAAAGGATCCACGTCAGATGCCGTACCACTCGCCCTTCCCTGCTTCCTAGAATATCTTGACATCAAGAACAACAACCTAAGAACCCTGCTTATTGAGTACAGTTCAATCTTTAATACCATTACACCTTCAATACTGATTAATGAATTTAGCAATCTCGGACTAAGCCCCACTGTGTGCAACTGGATCCTCACTTTGCTGACACACAGGCCTCAATCAGTGAAGACTGGGGCAATACCTCATGATCACTAACACTCAAAAATGGAGCCCTCGTCAACTCTGCGTACTCAGTCACCTACTGTACTCACTGTATAACCATGATTGCGACGCCAAATACCAGACTAATGTCATTTACAAGTTCGCTTATGACTCCGCCCTCGTCGGTCGAATCTCAGATGGCGACGAAACAGATAGCAGACGGGAGGGGGAAGACTTGTAAAAATGGTGCACTAGAACAACCCAGCTGTCAATGCCGGCAAAACCAAGGAAATCATTATTAACTTTTTATGGGATATTATTCATGACCCTCTACACATTAAAATCACAAAAGTTAAACGAGTCGTTTGTGTCAAGCTCCTGGGAGTGATCATCCACAACAATCTTTCTTGGGCTCTTCATGTGGGCGCACTAGTTACGGTGGCACAGTGGATAGTGCTAGTGCCTCACAAGTCTAGAGCGGGTTCAATTCCCGCTCTGGCAACAGTCGGTATGTAGTTTGCACAATCTCCCTGTGTCTGCGTGGGTTTCCTCCGGGTGCTCCGGTTTCCTTCCACATTCTAAAAATGTGCAGGTTAGGTGAATTGGCCATGCTAAATTGCCCGTAGTGTTAGGTGAAGGGGTAAATGTAGGGGAATGTGATCTGGGCCTCGGACTCCAATCAGCATTTGATTATAATCCTTCGTTGTCATTGAGACATGTTTTGGTATTTTTTCTTGGTTTATCGTTGTGATCTACCAAGTGAGGATTTATCCAATCTGTCACGAAAGATGGAATTCCAAACTTTGACTCCCACAGGATTGAAGGAACGGCGATTTCTTTGCAACTGAGGACTGTGAATGGATTGGAAGGGAAATTCAAGATGATCATGTACCCATATATCTTCTGGCCTTTCCATTTCGATGAAAGTGCTTCTATATTTGGTAGATACTGTCTGAGAATCGTTGTTGAAGTTCTGCAGTAACTCTTCTGAATAGCGTACACGACTGTCACTAACCATTCGTGATGGTTCGGGTGAAGTATCTCGAATATGCTACTATTCGAGTGGTTTGCGCTTTTGTGAATGGTGCCAACTACTGAACTATTGTTGGAGATGCACCCAGGCATGAAATTGTGAGTTATTCCCACACGCTGGCGCGTTGCATCTTGTCAATGGTGGACAGACATCGGGGAGTCACGTTGCAAGTTACTTGTCGTGGTATTCCAATTTCTGACTAGTTCCTGTAGGCGTTGTATTGAAATGACGAGTCCAGTGGAATTACTGGTCAACGGAATGCATAGGAACATTGATAGTGAGGGTTTCAGTGATGAGCATATCATTGAGTTTCACGGACTGTTGATTAAATTGATCATAGTAATTGGTGATGTCTATGGCTATGGCGAATTTGTTGATAACAGTTTTCTTCTTGCATGCATGGTTATTCTTCCCTCTTTGACGTTCAGTATTCATTTGAATTTCAGAGCTGGTACAAAAAATTGAAGGAAGAAAAGTGGTAATCCTACTTGTCTTTGGTTCTATTATCAATTTCTTTTTCATTCGTTTCTCAACAGAACTTCAAGATCTTCTGCAAAAGACCAGTAAGTGTTTGTATTCATTCTTTTAAAATGGTAACATCTAAAGTACCTGGCAACGTTGGTGGAGACAAATGGTGGGATTTCATATTGCATGTCTAATATGTACATGAGAAACATTGTTTGATATGATCTTAGTTTACATAAGCGATGCCAGTCAACGTTACACTATGGCAAACCTATGAGTATCAGAAAAAAAAAACATTCCTCGAATCGTGTATTCTTCCAAAATTGCAGATCAAATCACTTGAATACTTTAAAGTTCTAGGACTATTCTGAAGTACCTTGTAGGCGTTGGCAACTTTTAAAAGTTACCCAGTTTTGATCAGGTATTAATAGACAGTGGATATTGGTAAATTAATACGTATGAAAATACTGCTTATGTTTGAATTGCACACCTGATGTTTTCAGAATACAAGAAGTGAGGAAACTCCCATTGACATAATCAGAAATATTAAAGAACCAGGCTAGATTCAGAAAAAAAAAAACTTGTTTATTTGTATTGTCGAGTTTACCTTTGTATGGAGCTTCTTACATTCACGTGACAAATGAACAATGAGAACAAAGTGAAATAATTTAATCTCGTACAATTGTAACTATTCATCGTTACACATCTCCTGTATATTTTTTGTACTGTAACAATGAGATGAAGGAGTCAACTACATATACAAAATGAATTCAAAAGAATAACGAACAAGATGAGATGAATCTGTGAGATTAGACGAGTGAAATTGAAACAATTTAGCAGTTACGTTCCAAAAACGTAATGGCACATGCTACACAGGGTTTGGTCGTCAAGGTAATTGCTTTTTAGGCATCGTAGGGAACATAGACTTCATTATCATCAGATCTGGATATTACCATTGCAAATGCTTAATGTAAGCAAAGAAAAAGAGAATGTGAATGAAAGAGCATACCATCGTTAACAGCTGCAAATACTTCAGTCAGTTTGGAAATGAAGGGAAAAGCTTTGACATTGCCTCTGTCGCAAAGTTTGTCAACCATCGTCCTGAAAAATCCACTTTGATTACTTTGGCAGTCAGCCGAGGATTGGAAGCAAGGAAATATATGTTTGAAGTATATGCACATTATTTAAACCTGCCTTGTTTCCTTCAGTTATACTTCGTCTGTCAATGCAAAAGTAATTATGTACAGTCTCAGCAAAAAACATTCAATTTATTTGTTCTCAAAGGAAACATTACAGCTATGGACTGTTTCACCAGTAAAAAACGTCGCTATAATCTTTCTTCTCCTTCGTCTTCTTCTTCTCGTCCTCCTCCTCCTCCTCCTCCTCCTCCTCCTCCTCCACCTCTTCAATATTGTTACCAGAAAAAAAAGTTGAGCTGCATTTCCTGTCACTGATACATTGCACGCTGTGCTCATTCCACAGTGAAGACATTGTTCGAGAAAGAGACTGGTAAGTGCCGCTGTAGCTGAGGATTCAGAGTGTTTGTCAAGATAAATGTCAAATCATTGTCAAATGTTTTCATCTCCAACTGTAAGTCGCGTATTTAAACTGTTTTTGCAAAATATTTCTCCTACAAATTTGGAGCAATTGGGTCATCTGAAATATCAAGCCATTGATAGTCATTTATTGCTTAACACTCTGCACGCGTGATGTACATATTTTATAATTATGGAGGACAGTATTGCCTTCACCATAATTCTTTCTAAATTTAACAACTCCAATAGCACTTCAAAGCAGTTAACTATGACTTGCTTCCGACAAATGTTTAAATGGTTTAGAATTTGCAGTTTGTACCTTAACAGGAGGTTAAACCAAAACCATCCTTGCCAGTTCTGAATTCTGATGTATATGAACAGGTCAGTCTGTTCAAGGGTTGTATGACCTGATAAGCAAACGAGTTTCAAATGAAAGACAGAAATTATTATATCCTTTTTTGGCAAACAATGTTATTTAAGACTATACATTTCAAGCCATTACATATTTTTGTGTGAATCAGCGCATTCAAATTCACAAAAATTATTTCACTCTCATGAGAGACGATAGCACTTTTGCGACTTATATAAAGACAAGTGAACCTACTCAGGGTTTCTACATCTTTTTTCAAATCTCACAAACAACTAAATCCTGAAACACAGTATGCAGCAAGTTATTAACAAAATGTTAACAAGATCAGAACAACATTAATCAATAAAAAAAAAATTCAGCTATGCTTTAACAAATGCATTTTTGAGCTAGATTCACTTAAAGGACAGAGAAAAAAGAAACCGTGAAAGACTAAGTAAACGTAAAGCAAATCCTTTTGCTTCCACATTAAGGAAATATCATTCATGTCGAATTATTCCACAGGTAGCAGTTATGATTTCCTAGTAATATTTCCGAAGGTGTTGATCATCGTCATCCTTGCAGTTCATTGAAGAAAATACCTGAAATCGTTACTTAGTTTTATATTCTCTGAGCTTTTATCCATTACTATTTGGAGTTTCGGACGGATGATTTCAATTCTTCCTGCAGTTACATCAACAGTTAAACAAATTCGTTATGGACAGCACAGTCCAAACGCAGTTCAATCTCGGAACACTACCTGTCACACTGACTGGCTCTTCCATCAGTTTCCAGTCATCATTCAGCTGTTGTGATCTATGAGAAAATAATGCATTCTTTCCGCAACAAATTCCCATGAACTACCCCTTCTCGTAGCTCACTTCTACTTTCTCCCAAACGTAAGTCTCTCCTCCATAACAAAGATTATGTAGAAAGTATAAATTCAAAGTAAAACTGCAGGTAACCTCTAAGCCTGTTGACAACAATAAAGTGATTTGGCAGTGCCAGTGTGCACTCGGGTGGACAAAGTAAACTAGTACAACAGCACTTTATAGTCCCACAGGATTATTTGAAAGTATGAACTTTCGAGGCTCTGGGATAACCAGCAACTAAATGTGGTGGAGCAGAGTTTGATTTCAAAATTAGTATCCATGGGGATGGCATCAACCATGATCTTGGATTCATATCATTCGACAGGTAATGCCACTGAACTGTACATACTCTTACAAACACCCAAATAAACACACTTTACGACATGCTCACACAGTCACACGACTCTCCCTCATGTACAAGCTCTCTCTATCATATGCATGAACATGAAGCCCCGCACTCACGTCCACGCACGCGCCCTCCCACTCACAGGCTTATATTATATCACACACACACGTACTTGACCAAGCTTACTTTCACACATACACGCATTCTTTTGCATTCACTCACACCTACAGACATGCAAACATATGCACGCACAATGTGTCTATCCCATGTAGTGCTCCTCTCCTGCAAGTACACACATATAAGTTTATAGGGTGAATTTGTATTTGCAGAATTACATTTTATTTTGCTCAAAACTGCATAAGTCCATGTAAGATTCTATATGTCCCACTTTAGAAATAGAAACAGTTTAACTCAACATTGGGACACAGACAAACGTTAACTTCATATCTTTAATAAATTGTCTGAGCTGAGTTGGCACCTATTGTAAGAAAAGCTGAATCTATCTTGAGAATGCAACAAAAGGAATTCTGAGGTTGACATAATGAAGAACAGAAACGAGTTTATGCTATTCTAAAAGATGAAAGACAAATCTAAATTTGCTTAATATCCCATCACAGGTCCTTGACACTTTTACCTTTTAGCGATAAATTCTCTGTCTCGTGGTCCTGTTCCACAACCATCTGATGAAGAGGCAGCGCTTCGAAAGCTAGAGCTTCCAAATAAACCTGTTGGACTATAACTTTGTGTTGAGTGATTTTTTAAACTCATGAATAAAGAATATGCTACATTTTTTTCTCATTTTAACACAAGCTGTTAGTCACAATTCAGAAGTCATATTTAGCGCACAGTTTCTTGTTGGCTGTGCCAAACCGAAATTACTTAAAGCAACAATGATTCTGAAAATGATTTAAAACAACACTTCCTGATTAGAACACGTGTTTTAGAACACAACTCGCATGTGTTTCTTTGAATTGTAGTACATTGCATCTTGAAATAGGTATTGCAAACAGCGATATCACCAGTGAAATATTCACCTGCAGATGTATCGAAACACATGACCACTTAAGAAATTTCAGATATTTTTCCGTCGTGTACACTTGAACATGGAGATAAGAGATTAATTCTAGTAATTACAATTGCAATCTAATGATCTGGGCAGTCATTGAAATGATTGCTTTATTTATCAAAGCAAACACTGAACGTCTTCTCCTTACTGAACGTAGTACAAATGCTTATTTGTAGATGAACGGAATATGGTAGGCATTAGATCTTTCCTGGAAGTAGGTTCTACCGGAAACTTCAAATAATTTGTGAAAATTAGAATACAATAAAATTGACCAAAATAATCAAGTACTTCATGGTGTTTCAATAAGCTTCAATTTTTGCAACAAGCATGCTGCAAGTCAGAGCACTGTTAAGTTCCGAATGGAACAGTTTTATAACGAGCAGGATGTTGTTAAAATAATACATCAAGACAGCAGGGAATATTTTGAAAATAAGACACAAAATTGAAAAATATTTTTATGATGAGGACGCTGAGATCGAGTTCGACTGACATTTGAGCAAGAATCTTTCTTCAGAAACTGTTTTTCCATATAACTGAGTGTTTTAAAATACTTTTGATATAGTAGGACCAGCTTTGTGAGTAATGTTAATGCAGACAACATAGAAGATAGAACGCCATTCGGGTTATCATATCTATTACGACCATGATGCAATTCAAAACTTGATGTACTTCCTCATTATCCACAAATTAAGCAATGGTCTTTCATCTGCAAACGTTCTGTGCAAACCACCTAATTCATTCATATATTGCAAAACAATAGAGGTTTCAACCTTAAATCGTGGTAACCTTAAACAGAATACCACCGGTGGTACAAATCCAGTCACTATCTCAAATCTGACAAATTTATGTCAATTAACATGAAGCAATTTTGAATCCAATTTGTCAAATTATCGTGGAAATACCGTGACATCAGCTACTGGAACAGCTTATCATAATGATCCTTATCAATCATTCTTGAAAGTTCCATGTGGACAACATTCACTGTTCTACCGTCGTGAAATATTTTTAGCATTTCCTGGAGAAATGCAAGCAAGTTGTGAAACAGGGCACACCCACTAAAAGCTAGGGGGACTGTTCACGTTAATTCTATTCTTTTGCAAATGCAAGTACATACTGCCCTTAAGAAACTCCTTCAAACGTTCGGGGCTGTTACTAATGCAAGACTGAGTGCATTATGTTTTTTTTAAATTTTATTTATGCTGATCTTTGCAAGGAAAGTGACAGCATTAACAATTTCGTCGGATTCTGAATAAGCCTGCACTTAAACAGGATACAAGCAACCCATCATGCGTCAGAAATCTTCCCACTTACTTCCCTCAGTGTAATGGAATAGATCCTATCAGGCCTGGTGATTTTTCCACCTTAATATGTTTCAAGACTGCGAAAATCACCTTGTCAATTGATGTGCCTTAGAATATGAGCATGCACTATCTTAATCCTAACATCACCCTTGACCTTCTCCTTCACAAGTTCTGATGCAAAGTATTCCTTAAGGACCTTGCACACTTCACTTGACGAATGAGCAACGATTCTGAAGTTTGTGATTTCAAATTTACCGTTTGTACTTTCACCTGGTGTGTGTTCTGGACAGTGTTGTCGAGAAAAGGATCGATGGGGTTCAGATACATAATTCCTTGAAAGTGGATCTGCAGCATGATGGGGAGAGAAGAAGGTCTTTGGCACTTTTACCCTCATTAATCAGTGCAACGACTGTACGTGTTGGAATGTCATATTCTGGCTGAAAAGCTGTGAGTGAATCCAATCTTGGAATATTACATTCAATCCCGGTCTCCCGGCTGTACAAAAGTTATTCAGAAAAGATATACTAGTGTTGAGCTGCATTGAAAATTCCATCCCCACCCTTTCTTTTTCTGCATTTCCCTTTCGACCCACTGCCAGTTCTGAAAAAGGGTTCCAGCTGAAATATAAACTTCTCTATCTCCTGATACTGACTTGCTTACTCGGTTCTTCAATCTATATGGAGCGGCTGTTGAAGCTCAGTCTATTTTCAATCGAGATTCGAAGACTAAGGTCACCTTTAAAGGGTATATACTTAAGAGAAGCATGGATGGCATCATTAACTGAGGTTTTCCTCCTCCAGGATAGTGGAGTCCAAAGCTTTAGGGCACAGCTTTAAGGTGAAATGGGAAAGATTTAAAAAGGCATGTAAGGGTAACTTTCTCACGCAAAGAGTGGTGCAGTTAAGGAATGAACTGCCCGAGTAACTGGTGTAGACCAGTACAAGAACAACATTGTAAAGGTGTCTGGTCGGGTACACGGTAAAAAAGAGGTTAGAGGAATATGGCCAAATTCCGCCAAATGCATCTCGGTTAACTTCGGAAATGTCGTCAGCATGCACGAGTTGGAGTGAAGGTTCTTTTATTCGTGCATTAGAACTCTACGAAACAATGACTGCATGATGTGTATCATTCCGCTTCAGATATACGCTTCTTCCAAACAAGGAAGGATGTGATTAATCCTGGTCATCAGATAAAACACGACCATCTTTGATCAAGCTTATATGAAGTATTAAATGTGTATATTCGTTGTAATTGTATTTTGCAGTCCCATTTATGAATGCTACATTCTTAATAAGTAGATTCAAAGCGGATGTCGTGAATACTTCATGTCTACTTTTTAATGCAGTCCTTGACATTGCACAAAAGTGTTCAATTAAAATCAGTTATATAGGATGAAGGTCGCAAATAGTGCTATTCCAGCGCTGTGTTCTGGTCCCTTACAAATATCACATTAGTCGTCAAACTGATCTTAATGGTCAGAACAATTCTAATGTATGTCGGCCTAGAATGTGACTTCTATGGAATAAAATGCTCAGCTATTTGTATTTCGTCACATGACGAATTAACTTCTCACTACAGAACGAAACTTACTGAGCTTACAATTGATATGTTAACACTTCAGTTGACAAACCATCATGTGCTGCTGTGACACAAGTGTGCGCCATAATATTGAGTTTGTTTAAAAGTTTAAAGAAAGGCACTAGGTGAATTGGCCAAGCCAAATCGCCCATAGTGATAAGGGATGTGCAGGTTAGGTGCATTAGTCATGGGAAATGGAAGGTAATAGTGTTGGGGAACGTCTGTAAGTGTGATACTCTTCAGAGGATCAGTGTGGACCTTTTAGGTCATATGGTCTAATTCCACACCATAAGGATTTTATGATGCTGGAATTCATTAATTAATCTATAATTTTAAAATAATCATTCAATAGTTATCTGTATTTACACGGAATATCTTAAATAGTACCATGAAGTGAAGTGAAGTGAATAGTCCTATCTTCAAATTATTGATAAATTATTACGCACAATTAGAAGCATAGAACAAACATCATATCTAAAGTTAAGTCATCTCCGTTTGATTTCATAACTGTTAAAATTATTTGAATCAATTGCAATCATGTTTGATATTGCCGTATTTGGAATAATATTTCCATCTAAACTGTAGTTATTGATGTGAGGAACGTTAGTTTACACAAAACAAATCATTCATTCGACACAAGTCGACAGCCGTGTTCCTCAGAATAGAAGTTCATATGTCTGTGATAGATGGGAATTTTGAATTGCTTGAAAGATTGCATAGCTTCTGTACTCCATCAAACCACGAAGAATTCCATCCTTTTGGTTTTGCTTTTACTGAGGGAATTGTTGTTTTCTTTTTGGAAATTTGGGAGGTCTGAACTTTCACAGTTCCTTCGAGACGACTCGAATGCAATAAGGATTACACATTTGAGTCAGCATGTCTGTGGGGTACGACAACTGGTGATCTTCTTTTTCATATAATGTTAAGAAAGTTTTGGAAGTCTGAAACGGACTTCTCTGATCAAGGCTTTGATTGATTTGAAGTCATGGTAAATATGCTGAAATTGTTTTGATCTCGAAAAAAAATTGAAAAGTACTGAGTTCGATCACAGAAATACATTAATATCAATTATACGTTTTAGAATATTTTGACAATCATTTTAATTATGATATAAAATTTTACAATTTTAAATGTGCATTTAGGTGTCATCATTGGAGTCACGTAATAGGGCTCCAAAAGCCTGCATGGACCTTTGTTTCCCTAATTCACATTTCACATTTTCAATTTATCTTGGTCCCCTCACGTCTTCTGTGAATTATCAGTCTTCAATTAGTCCTTAATTTCAGCAAATCCGCATTGTGAATCATGCTTTATTAAAGCAAATCATTTTTTGCAATTATTGCAAATCACAGCCAACAACACTAAGACTTCCGCCAACCGCCCCCTCCCCCCGCCCCCCCCCCCCCCCCCCCCCCCACCTCCGCAAGCTTTCCATTGTCGAATACTTTGTCCATGAAACTTTTCGTTTGCGATTAAAGTATGGCACCAAATCGATTGAAGACAACTACAGTCAGTTATAATTCATTTCTCATCACCCAAAAATAGGTTTCCGCAATATTAAGCATTAGGCTTATAACATTGCAACAAAACTGCCTTTTTTTGTTGTTTACTACTTTAACTTTAAATAACAGACGAATTATAGCATTTGGTACCAGAGTGACCTCTGCAATATATGAGGTAGATGCGAAAAAGTTCTCACAATGAACTGAAATGTTATGCCAGACTAGACGAGTGTGCAGACGCGATCTTTTCCTGCAAATCTGGATTCTGAACAGTTGTTATTTTATTCTTAAATACTGCATTTTTTGCAATTAATGGAATATGAACACCTTATATAAATGAGCATATAGTTTCTGGTGGAACACATGTTCTACTAAGTGACTGAATTAAGAAAATATTGACATGGGTCATTTTTTTTTGTTCGGGCGAAGAGCAGTTTTTCACAAGTAGTTTCAAAGAACAAAATAACTCTTCTTGAGCAGAGAGACGTTGACAGACTTATGAATAGGGTCGTGCGTAATGCAGAGTAATTACCAATGTGAGCACAATTCCAACAATGGCTGAGCATATCGAGAAGTAAATCCTTCTCAAACGTTCGCCTGAGGCGTAGTGATCATTTGGTTCACCCACAAATCCAAATCTCTCTTTCTCTCTCTCTCTCTCTCGCTCTCTGATGAAGGAGCAGCCATATGCTGTGGTAAGAGTATGGTGATTATATCTTTTATATGAAGATTAAAAAACAAAGAGGAAAAAGCATTTCTGAGGAGTTGAAAGAGTGGTATGGAACATGAAAATACGACAATTGCACAGAGCAGGTCGAAATTGACTCGACTGAGGACTACCTCATGTTCTATGTTGTGCACGATTAAAAATAACCTTAAAGGTATTTATTAGTGTTCTTCAAGGTGCTGTCAGGTAGGTCTCACACATCTCGAACTATTAATCTTGGCCATTGCACAATGAGACAAGCAGCTTAATAGGAGATTCGATGGCAATAGTCACTAGCATTATTCACCTCTCCACAGGTGATAGGAACATAATGATGTTATGATTGGATAAATGTGTCTCAATTAATTTTATTCTAAGTGAGCATACGTTGTGATTCACAGCGACAAAAGAAACAATAATCACTCTTTACACAAGACTCAGTATTATCTATTAAGCAATTTTATAAAAGTAACATAAGCGAAATTAATGCATTCTCCCTTTTGAAAAAAAGAGAAAAATCTATTGTCTTCTGTAATGGAAACAAAAGGATTTGTGGAAACGCGGAAGAGAATTTTTATTTTTGATAATGTTTTTGAATAGTCTGTGAGCATTTAATTGCAGATGGTTCTCCTCCAGAGAAATATTTCTTTTTGCACACTACATTATTGACTCATAAAATTCTCACCTAATCTAAGTGAGGTGTTGTGTGGCAATTGGATTTGAATACTTTTGATTTTTAGCAAATTATATGTCCTAAAGGAATGTTTTTACTTTCCAGTTATCCCTTCCGTATATATTACGCTGATTAGCTTGATTTTCGGTTTCAGAGTTACGGAAATTGCACATGGCAAAGGGTGAGAAAAAATAATATTATGGGACGTGACTTTCAATCGAAATAATTCTGATTTTTTTTTATAGTTAGTAATATTTCTTTTCTTTGCTGGAATTTGTAAGAGTCGTATATATTTAAACCTGTGTGCCAGTTTAGAGACTTTGAGCTCTTCTGAGCCAGAAATGCCATTTCAAACGACATATAATTACAGCTTTTCCATGATGGGGAGGTAAGGGTTTCATTACTGTTTTCAATCAGTCGCTGACACCCCACCCCAATAAGAACTAAAACCAAAATCCACAAGGAAATTAATCTCGTTATATAGTCTGTAAATTGAGTGTAAAAAGTGTTTTCATCTGAATGTAAGCAACTTGTAGAATTTAAATAAAGTTATTCCCTCAGAATCACTTTAAAATCAACAAGTAAAATTTGATTAATTTAAGTTTGCAAGTGAACAAATTAACCAAATTATTAACAAACAGAATAAATTCATTCTAACTACTAAATATTCTTAAATAGGATGAGATTTTGTTAGTATGCCATTTCAATAAATACAAGTTCCAATTGTATAAAAACAAATAGGATTAATCTCTCGAAATTACAGCCAGGTCACATGTTTTCCAGATTTTTTGTGCCTTTACCATCGTTTCTTTTGGCAGAAATGCCTTCTGCACTGAATCGTCTGTCAGGATCATTAACGTTTCTTGCCAACGGCGCCACTTGTATTTGAACGGTGCTTTTATTCTAAGACTTAGAGGCTCTTACAGATGGCAGCTAGCTTTGAGGCGTGAAGTTAATTGCTCATTTCTTTCCATACTCTTGATTACGTATATGATCCAAAATAGCTTTGTTTATATGTTGTCACAATCATGAGGTTTAAAAATTAGTATTATTTTGGTATCTTAACACGTGTATCATACTGTTTGGATAATTGGCTTTAAAAAAACTGCTCTATTGTTTAAAAAAAAACCAAGCTGTTTGGCCTGAGAACTGTCAGGCCTTTCAGTCTAAATGTTTCAATTCGTGTGCTCTCAGCATTCATGCCCCTGCTGTTCCCATGCATCCATTTGAAGTTTGTAACATAGACAAAGGACATGATCGTTCAAATAGACTGCACAATGCTTTTTCCGCTAGCATTTAATATACACCAAATTCTAACTTCCTCCTTACCAGTCCACAGTTATTCTACACTACTTCAAACTGTCTCCCCATTAAGAAAAAAATGAATTATTGTTACTAAAAGGTGATTCTTTTCTTATAAAGAAACTTAATCATATCCACTGCACATTAATTTTGAGTGATATTTTAGACTAATTCCATTGACATGCAACTTTGAAAACTAATGTTCTTCCCGAACGTAAATATTTTCCCTTTCAACTCGTGATCACACATCTGTGATAATATTGTCATGGTGCATATGTACAATTTCCAAATTTAATGCTTGTTAACATGAGACTCCAACGAAATAATCTATTGTATTCATCTTGTTGTAAAGCCATTGACAAATTCAAGAACTGTTTTTCAAATGGTTGATTTTTTTTCCGATGGTTGTTGAATCCTTTTCAAAAATATTCAATTAGATGTTCAATTCTACAACAATTCTCCTGTAGGAAGCCAGCTCCAAAGTAACATCGCTTCCATTGATGGCGGCTGTGTATGTTTGGAAAACCTTTGACGAGATTTGAGCCATGAGCAAAACTTTAGGTTAATTCTCAAATTCCTCTTGACATTGTTCTGTCCACCAACATCTAGTGTTCTTTATTGTTCTGTCCACCAAAATTTAGTGTTCTTTATGAACAAATCCTTCAATATTATCACACCACTGCAAATGTTATGGACAACTTTCCCGTAAATTTGCAGAATTCTAAATCTTTGTTCCTTCAATGACCGTCATGGAAATTCCTTGATGGCTTACACCTTCACGGATGATGATATCATTCGTCCCTATCAAATGCTGTGCACTAAGAATGTCACTTCCAATTTCGCAAATTTTGACTGCAAGTTTAAGACCTAATTTGCTTTCTGTAATCTCTTCAAGAGCTCGGGAAAAATCTGCAAGTGATCTTTCTACGAATGACTAAAGACCACTAAGTCATCTAGGTAGACGGCACAGTTAGTCAACCCTGCAGCAAATCTGCTCGTAAGAATTTGCAAAGAGCTGGTGCTTTTCTTTTCTCCATTCAAAAGGGAATTACATGAAATTGATATAGCCCATTTGTGATTACGAAAGCAGAAACTTCTTTTGCTCTCTCCAACAAAAGTACTCGACAGTAAGAACAAAGTCCAACTTTGTGAATCAAATAGACTGATCTACATTTTTCCCACCATTTTTCAGCCGTGGAGTTGGGTATGAGTCAGATTTGATCACAGCGTTGACCTTCTGATAAAGTATGCAGAAGCATTGAGTACAATAACTTTTGAGATTCAAAATAGTCTGTGAAAGTTATTCGCGTTGACTCATGTCAATGACGTTGACTCGGGCCATTGCTTCCACTTCCTCCCGAACCTGACATTGTTTTGGAGAATTCAGCCTGTAGTGGTGCGGTATTATCGAAACTGCATTTCCTACGTCAACAGAATATACTTTAGCATTCTTCCTCCCTTTCCTATTTCTACATATATCATCAAAGCACTATAACAAGTCTTTCAATTCAATTTTCTGCTCACGGAATAGATAGCTCCTTCCCCTACGCTATTTCTTAATGAACTCGTCGGTTTTTAATTCATCTTGAGGCACATCAATATTCATATTATCGAAATTTGACACCGCCCTCTGAGTGGGAGTAACAAGACACTGTTTCTCAAGTTCCCTTTCACTGTCATAGGAGCATTTTATCATGTTCTCGTGACAAACCCGATAATTACTTTTCCAACAGGCATCTATGCCAGATAACTGGCTTGACTTAACTTCTTCTCAAACTGGCAAGGACCTTTAAATCTTGCTTTAAATAAATATCTTAACACTCGTAACTGCACCATTCTTTCCATCTGGCAAACCTACGCATTTTAGATCTCTTAGCTGCTTCTTTTTTATTCGGGGCTGTCCCATCTTGAAATGTTATCTGGCTAATTGACCTACTCTTTTTTAACCTTTGATCAACTCAGATGAATAGCCACACTGTGTGATCTCTGACTTCAGACATGCCAACTGTTCCTTAATTAATTTTTGATGGCACTCTTACATCGTGTGTGAATATCAATTCAAATATAGTAATGTGAGTTGATCCAGTTGAAGCATCTGTAATACGAAACAACATAAATAGAATACTGTTTTCTCAAATATTTGGGTTAACATTGTCATCGACCCTCACCATCGTCTTTCGGGTCTGATGTCACCTTTGCAAAGTCCCCTGCGATTCAGGCTAGTATGATTCCGGTTAAAAGTGTTTGCTGCCAAAACAATCCATGACATCATGTGACGAAGCTGGGCCTTTATCAAGATCATGTTGTCCTTGTTTATTTTTTCACGAGGTGTCCTACAGGCAGAGCTTCAAATTCGTCTGGAAATATCTACTTGCAGATTAACTGAATAAGACCCCTTGGGTTGTGAATAACGGTTAAAAGTGTAAGCAAATCTTCAACAACCTTTTTTGCCTTTACATTCCGTAACAGAACTCTCTCTGGAAATTTGTTACACAGATAATCAAGGTTGACTAATGTTGGTTTTCAATTTTGGTCTTAGTCAGGGGACCTGCACAAACAAACCCAAACCATTTGAAAAGGTTTTTAAAATGCGGGAATCGGCATCAAAGACGCTGGTTTCGTCACAGTCTGTGGCTTTCCTACCGTCTGACAAGTATGACAGGTTCATAACAATTCTGTCACATCTTTGTGTAATTTATCCCGATCAAACTCGTTCTGTCTATTAGCTACCCTCAATAGTGCTACCCTCAATAGTTCGTCTGAGTTCCACCAGCAATACAACCTGGTAAATTTCTGCCGATCGTTCATCTCACTAATGTGCCAATGTCTCAATTTCTGCTGCAAGAGGTTGTCTTTAAGGTATTAGCTTTCTGGAATACACTCTGATTCGTTAACTGAATATGATATATCATTGAGTAAATATTGCATCGTTCTAAGTTTTGTTGTTACACCATTAATTTTTCAGCAATAAACTCCTTGCCCTGACGCTCTACATTATGTGGTTATTATTTTACCATCTCATTGATCAGGGTGTCAGATACTGCACATCAACTTCATCATCTTTCGCTTTTGTTTTCTGTTCTTGTTTTAACATACAGCTGTGACAACTTGCCTCCACACGGTTTGGAAAATATCAAGGGTGTTCATCTTTGAAGTCCTCAGTTCCGTGTTTTATTTTCCATTACAGTGGGCGTCACTCACAATGTGAACGAGCGAAAGTGTTTCAAGTAATAAACTGTCTTCCTGGAACAGTATTTTTTTTTTCTGTCATGACATTAACCACGGCACCACTTTGACCCACGCAGACCCACTGGAGGTAATATCATCACCTCCAGTGACCTCCCCTCCAACACCTCCAAACTCATAGTATCGCAGGCCCAGAACCCAGATCTAACTGTTCGACATGTTCCACAAGCCCAACTACCCCAGCTATTCCATGCTCCTGCCTCACCACACTAATTGCTTCCCCATCCTCGACTCCATCTTCTTCACACCGATATCTGGGTCACCAAGCACGTTTTCCACCTCGTTGGAAAAACTTCTAGTCCCCCCGCCCCCACATTTCATTTTTACTCTATGCACGTCAACTCCCCACAAGGACGACCTGCAAGATCGCTCTTTCTTTCTCTCCAACATGCCCAGCTGGTCTCCTCCATCAATCCACTTTTCCACCTCGACTACTTAGTGCTCACCCACGATAAGTCTTCCTTTAATTTTTCCCATTTACTCTTTATCCAGAGTTGGAGAGCGGGCGGGGCATGGGCACTCACTTGGGCCCGAGCTAAGCCTGCCTATTTTTTCGGCATGTCGAAGGGTTCCTCTTCAGAACATGCATACTGATTGTTCCATAACTCTTCTGCCATTGCATCGATGATTGCACCGGTGCTGCATCCTGCACCCAGTCTGAACCGGATTCGTTAATCGACTTTACAAACAATTTTCCACTTGTCCATCAAAATCACTTGGTCTATCTCTGACAGTTCCCTCCCCTTCCTTGAGATCTCTATTTCAATATCTGTTGATAGATTACTGAATAACATTTCCTACAAGCACACAGACTCTAGAACTACTTGGACTGCAGAACCTCCCACCCTGTAATCTGCAAATCTCCATGCCTTTTTTTTTCGAATTCCTCTGTCTCTGTTGCAGTTGTTCTGACACCAAGCCATTCCACTCCCAAGCATCCCTAATGGCCATTTATTTTTAACAAAGTGCTCTTCCACTTATCTGTCAATCAGACAACACTTCACCACAGATTTTCCATTCCCCGCCACAATGTTCAAAACTCTGCAGCAGCCAAATTAATAAATACAGGGTCCCCAATGCCTACATTTTCGAATTCCCCCGTCTGCACATCCAACATATCATCCTAAAACACCTCCACCAATTCCAACAAAACCTCACCATCAAGACTATCCCTCCATCCTAAACCCTCTCTGCCTTCAAAAATGATATTCCCTTTGTTAATCCTTGATTCCCGCCAGCCTCCCCACGAGCACGCCATACCGCCTGCACTGACACTTGCAATTTTGAAATTTTCAAAACCTGTGGCAAACCTCCTTCCTCATCTCCATTCAAGGCTGCAAACAACCTTTTCAGGAGAGGCAGAGGGTCACTTTCCTTTTCTACAACCTAGTGTATTCCTCATTCCAGATGCCAACTGGATTCCTACATGCTAACAAGCTATCAGTTGTGCCTACCATCTGGAATCACCAATACGACTTCATCACTCCGCGCCTAACACACCCAAAGCCCTTTCCTCTCCCTTTATCTGCAACTCCCCCTAGTCCCACCATCAAGAAGTGTTATAAACGAAACGTTGGACTTATCTACCTCATGATGCTACTTGTCTTGCTGTGCTCTTCCAGCTTCCAGACTTAAACCTGCCTTCCAACAAAGTCTAGTGTTTAAATGAAATAAATCCATGGCACTCGCCTTAAAACCAACAAGTAACGGTTTATTTATCTAACTCTCCCTGTGAAAAATGAACGAAATAAATCTTTAGGCCTTAGAAATTAGTTACAGATTAACTGTCTTCTGAAATATTCTGTACCTCATATGTCTATTCTTCTATTAAGAATGCTTTCTCCATCGATTCTTCTGTCAGGAATTCCCTGTCTACCGATGCTCCTGCAGAATTATTACTAATTATTCCGTTAGTAACTTTTTCATTCAGATAGTGTTTAGTTTTCAAAGGCGTCCAGGCATTTGCACATGGGAGCTAGCTCTGTGGTTTTGTCCACCTGCCCCTTTCTTTTATATATACCTGTGATGACATGGCAACATTTCTACTGTCGGACTGGTACTGTGTTGAAAAGGAAACCCATCAGATTTCATTTTAATAGATTTTGTGGGGAATTTAAGTAGAAGGTTCAAATTGATTTCAAAAATTCAAAAGGTCTTCTCGTGTTAAAAAAGAAGACTTTTGCTTGGCCTGGAAATGGTGCTGGCTTTCATTACAAATGTTTCAGTTTGGGTGCTATCTGTTCTTGAACACTTCCAAACGACTTCCCCCAGAAATCCATTTCAAGTTTCGAAACAGAGAAAAATTCTATGATCTTGTAATGTGATCACACAGTGCTCCCCCTCCAAACATTTCATAAACGCTGAATTCTAACTTCCTGCCTCCCAATCCAGGCGTTTTCTAGCTCCCACCACAACTTTACTCACAGCTTTTCTTCCATTTTCGAATATTATGGCTAACATACGATAGGTTACAATCTGAAAAAAACCTAAAGGAACCCAATGAATTGCAGACCACTAACGCTAATGCGTCGATAACTTCATTAAAAAAATCTCCTCTCACATATTGAAATTCCGTTTGATTGAAAAGAAAGACAAATGATTCGTGAGAAAGCAACACAAAATTTGGAAATCTACACGAATTGCAAGAATTTCAAATAAGATCATTTCTTTGCATAGATGTCCCATTATTGTGAAGGTACAAAGTACTGAGTTTGCCCAATTTAATGTAGAGGTGTCTGATTTTGTTTATTACGAGGATCGAATGAAATAATCAAACTAAAGTTTGAAAGGAAAAAACGGTTACAATCGAAGACCAACTTGTGGCAGCCTTCTCCAATTCAAATGATTCTTTAACAATTGCAATGTATTAAATTGGGTCTGAATGTGAAAAGTAATATATTATGCACCCACCGTTGTGTTTGGGAATCCAATTATTCAACGTTTCATGCATCTTAGATTACAGATATTTCATGAATGCAGATCATAGTTCTGGGATATAATTATGGAAATATACCCAGAACTTCAGAGGAGGTTTACCAGGATGCTGCAGTCTGCCGAACGATGTGAATTTCAAGTCCAGTCTGCACAGCTGCACTGATTATCTGACTTTGGAAGCATTCCAGTTCATTTCAATTTTATGTTAATTTCCAGTAAGGATTTTTTAGGTGTCACTGGAATTGTTGGAAGCAAATCTATTCAAATTTGTACGTTTTAAATGAAGTATCGTTTTTTTCATATATTTTGTACTGATTTCATAGCACACCATGAAGAATCCAAACTTCCTCAGATGCTAATTATAGCTGATAAAATAAATCAATTACTTATGTGTAGTAGAATAATAACGCCACAAAAGATCTGCAGCTATCTGTAGCTTTTAAGCTAGCAGAGCGTGGAAAATATTTACACATAATTCAGTGGACTAGTTCTCTGCATTTTCTTAATGAAGCTATTTTCTTTCAATAAATAATGTGAAAGCAGAGGTACAGCACTAGAACAGAGAACACAGAACAGTACAACACAGAAAAGGCCCTTCAGCCACGATGTTATGCCGACCATTGATCCTCATGTATGCACCTTCAAATTTCTGTGACCATATGCATATCCTGCAGTCTCTTAAATGTCCCCAGTACCTTCCTTCCACAACTGCTGCTGGCAACGCATTCCATGCTCTCACACCTCTCCGAGTAAAGAACCCGCCTCTGAAATCCCCTCTATACTTTCCTCCAACCAGGTTAAAACTATGACCCCTCGTGTTAGCCATTTCTGCCCTGGGAAATAGTCTCTGGCTACCGTCTAGATCTATGCCTCTCATTACCTTGTATATCTCAATTAGGTCCCCTCTCCTCCTCCTTTTCTCCAATGATAAAAGTCCGAGCACAGTCAACCTCTCTTCATAAGATAATCCGTACAATTCAGGTTACTCAGATGCAATTGTTTACAGTTGATGTTACCAATATATTAGTTTTCTGAAAATATCCCCAAAAGCTGAAAGGTTAATGATTCCTAATTCAGTTGGCCTTTAATTATCTCAATTTTGCATGAAAACTGATTTATCACTAAACATGACAAAACGATTTTTCCTTTCGCCTTTACTCACCACAGTTATTGACTGTCCACTAATCCAGACGTCCCTCGTTTTCTGATTTGGCTTGAAATGCCCAGAGATGACACAACGACTCACTTGTCGACCTCACCATGCTCAACAAAATCGAAAGTGGCGAACAATGCAAGCTTCTCTTAGT
This sequence comes from Chiloscyllium plagiosum, assembly GCF_037043375.1. Classification (NCBI taxonomy): domain Eukaryota; kingdom Metazoa; phylum Chordata; class Chondrichthyes; order Orectolobiformes; family Hemiscylliidae; genus Chiloscyllium; species Chiloscyllium plagiosum. Next base: position 15,214,486 of record NW_028270176.1, read on the forward strand.
TACCTGATATGTAATCAACAATTTCTTTGTCACTGCTAAGAGACCTTCACTTTCCATTGTTCATTTCCTTGTCTTCTCTAATGTATTCCCAATTAAATCGAAAGCTGTCTGCATTATTTTCTGATACAGCACTCGTTCACAGCAGCATTCAACTTGACTGAGGGTGGATAATTAGAATTCAGAATATATTGCCAGTCGAGACAATAAACGTGGCATCAATTCAATAATGAACATGTTAATTTCCGAATTTGAATATATCTTTGCAGAGTTGAAGCAGGAATTTCCTGTTCAGAAATTTCCAGAATTGAAATTATCAAAACGTCAGTACGCATTTCTTAACATCAAACTCTGTCTGAAAGTCAGAGAGTCAGAGATGTGCACAGCATGGAAGCAGACCATTCAGTCAAACTCGACCATGCCAACCTGATATCTCAATCTAATCTTGTCCCACTTGCCATCACCCAGCCCATATTAGTCCAAACCTTTCCCATTCATATACCTATACAGATTTTTTTTAAATCTTGTAATTGTACAAACCTCCAATACTACCTCTGGGAGTTAATTCCATACATGTACCACCCTCTGCGTGAAAACGATACCCCTTAGGTCTCTTTCATATCTTGTCCCTCTCACACTAAATCTATGCCCTCTAGTTTTGGACTCCCCCACCAAGACTATCTATGCCGCTCAAGGTTTTATACATATCTATAAGGTCAGTCCTCAGCGTCCGAAGTTCCAGGGAAAACAATGCCAGCCGATTCATCCGCGCCCGATAGCTCAAATAGCCCAACACTGGCAACATCCTTGTAAATCTTTTCTGAGCCCTTTCAATTTTCACAACATTCTTCTGAGAAGAAGGAGAACAGAATTGCATGCGATTCTCCAAAAGTGACCTAACCAATGGCCTGTACAGCCGCAGCATGGCCTCCCAACTCCTGTACTCAGTACTCTGAACAATAGCGGAAAGAATACCAAATGGCTTCTTGACTATCATCCCTAACCGCACCTCTACTTTCAAGAAGTTATGAACCTGCACTCCAAGGTCTCTTTGTTCAGCATCACTCCCTTGGACATTACCATTAAGTGTATATGTCCTGCTAAGATTTGCTTTCTCAAAGTGCAGCACCTCGTATTTATCTAAATGAAACTCCTCCTGCCACTCTTCAGTCCATTGACCCATCTGAACAAGATTCTATTGTAAACTGAGGTAAGCTTCTTCGTTGTTCACCGCACCTACAACTTTGATGTCATCTGCAAAGTTACTAGCAATACCTCTTACGCTCCCATCCAAATAATTTAGATAAATGACGAAAAGTAGCGGACTCGGCACCAATCCTTGTGGCACTCTACTAATCACAGGTCTCCAGTCTGGAAAACATCCATCCACCACCAAATTATGGCTTCTACCTTCGAGCAAGTACCGTATCCAAGTGGCATTTTCTCATGTTATTGCATGAAGTCTAATATTGCTAAGCAGTCTTCCAAAGGAAACCTTGACTAACGCCTTACTGAAGTCCTTATATATCACATCTACCAGTCTACCCTGGTAAATCCTCTTTGTTACATCTTGAAAACGCTGAATCAAGTTCGTGAGACATGATTTTCCAGTAACAAAGCCGAGTTGACTATCACTAATCAGTCCTTGACTGTCAAAATACATATACGTTCCGTCCCTCAGGATTCCCCCAAAAACTTTGCTCACCACTCACGTCAGGCATATGGGTCTATCGTTTCCTGGCTTGTTCTTACCACCTTTCTTTAATAGTCATATCACGTTAGCTAACTCCCATTCTTCCGTCACTTCCCGTGTGACTATAAATGATACAAGTATCTCAGCAAGGAGACCAGCAATCACTTCTCAATCTTCCCACACAGTTCTATGGCATACTTGACCATGGGGATTTATCCACCTTTTTGGTTTTCAAGACGTCCAGTACTTCCTCCTCTCTAATATGGACATTTTTCAAGATGTCACCATTTATTTCCGTACATTCTATATCTTCCACGCCCTTCCTTACATTGATGCAAAATATTCGTTTAATATCTCTCCCATCTCGCGCAGCACTACACATAGGCAACCTTTCGGATCTGTGTGTGGCCCTATTCTCTTCCAAACCTAATCCGAGCTTTTTGGTCATTATAATGCACAATGCATGTCATGGTTTCCTTTCTTGTCCATACACACGAGTGGAACTTCAATGTTCACTGTCTTCACTTAAATTGAATTGAAGTCTGTGAACAATACATTCTGAATGCAAGATTGTTAACAAACAAAATGTTTACTGATATTTGTAGATAATTATGGCAGATAATTCGCTACTCCATGAGCACAACTTCAAAAAAATGTCTTGCGTTCTCCAAGAGAATATGTCACAACGACTCTTTACGTTTCTTGTCTGTCGAGCTCTGGATATTTTGATGAATACAAATGAATCAATGAACATTTAAGCTCATTTAAGCGGGAAGACTTCAGCGCATATACCTATCAGGGCTGAATTGTGATTACTCAATCGGCAATGACAGAGTTGTGCTGTGAAAAAAAAGGCTATGTATCACTTGAGGCGAAATTGTGTTCTTATGTGACACGTTCTCTTAAACTGTGTCCCCAAGCTTGAACCTTCGCCGAATTTTGCTCAAAAATTATACTTTGTTTACAGTTTTGGTTGATATTTCAGGCATTGTGTCCTTATCCAAGGCTAACATTTTTGTGGCAGGAAAAAAACGGTAGATCTAACAATTCTGATTATGAGTATTTGTACACATTTATATTTACTTATTCATTCTTGTGGAATGCATGCGTTGCTCGTTGGCCGGTAAGAATTGCCTGTCGCCAGTTGGCCCTGAGAAGAGGGTATTTAGTTGCTTTCTTGAATCGTTGAAGTTTACTTGCTGGGGTGGATCCACAATGCCATTAGGAAGGAAATTCCAGGATTTTGAACCAGCGAAAATAAAGGATAGCTGACATATTTGAAAATAAGGATGATAAGTGGCTTAAATGTGTTGGTATTCCCAGATGGAAGTGTTCTTGTGCTTGAAAAATGCTGTCTGAGAATTTCACAAGTCGTCAGATATTGTCGTCAGTGCACATTGCTGCTACTAGGCGTCGATGGTGTTGGGAGTAAATGATTATGGATGCAATGTCAGTCAACTGGATTGTTGTGTGCTGAATGCTGTGAAGCTTCTTGAGTATTCTTGAGGCAACTGAGGAGTACTCTATCACGCCTTTGCATTGTTCCTTTTCGGTGGTGGGCAGATCTTAGGCAGTCATGATGTGAGTTAAACGCCGCAGTATACCTAGCCTCTCGTCTGCTGTTGTAGCCATTATACTTATATTGTGAGTTCGGTTGAGTTTTTATTAATAATAACTCCTACAATGGTGATAGTAGGAGTCATTGATGGGAACACCATTGAACGTCAAGGAGAAATGGTTAGTTCGTCCCTTATTTGTAATGATCGTAGCCTGGCATTTGTTGCCGTGAATGTTAGATGTCACGTGTCAGCCCAAGTCTGGATGTCGTCCGATCTTGTCAAGTTTCCGTATTTGAAGAGTCGTGCTTGTTGGTGCTGAAAGTTCTGCAATCATTGATGATCATCGCCACTTCTAATCTTATGAAGGAGGTAAGTTCAGTGATGAAATAGTCGAAGATATATAGGCTGCGGACACAATTAGTCATGTTTGATTGTGAGTCCAGGAAAGTGTTGGGACCAAATTGACAGTTTGCTGCCTTTCACAAATGAACATTATTTCAAGAGTATTTTTCCTGAAAGTATGACTGACTCGAATTATGAATGAATATAATTGGAATTGTAAGCAGGATTAAGCCATTAAGCCCTCCTTATTCCTGATTCAACTATTAAATTCAGCGCTTATTTCACTGTGCATTAAATCGGATTTCATCTCCGTGTAATGCAGAGTCGACTGGTGAAAGTATGTATCTAATGTACAAATTATTTTTCTAAAATATTTCACTCTTTACGGGCAGAAAAAAAGATGTTTTAAAGAAGCTATATACTTCCTATAACTTAGCTCATAAACAGAAGTTGGATGTAAGGTAGTTCTTAGATAATATATTATGTGTTAGTTCGAATGACATTGTCAAGTTGGAATGTATGAATTCATTTTTTCAGCCCAAGCAGATGGCATGACGATTGCTAATCATCATAATGATCTTTGTTTTCTTAAATTCTCTTCATTCTGTCTTATTATTAAAACATTGTGCTTAAGACAATCATGCAGAAACGGAGAGTAATGGCACTGGAAAAAATAAACAACATTAGCAATATGATCTAGAAAACATTGAAAATAATACTTACCTAGTCGCTATGGAAATGTGCTACCCCCTTAGTCTTTCACGGCATTGTCCTCAGGATTTGCGACGAGAGAACTTTCGTTTTTATTCTTGAAGTAGCATGATAAGTTCTGTCCATATTATCTTTTCAGGCAGCAATTCCAATGCTCTTAAGAACTTGAAAATGCGAATGGCTCATCAGTTCATTCCAGCTGGCGCATCATGCCGACTCAATCGTCAATTAATGAGCTCTTCAATGAAAAAAACACTTCCCTTACTTCATACTTTTCCAAGTTCATCATTTTTTGTAGAATCGTATTTCTGCTAAACTTCATCTGTTCCAGCATAAAATTCTCAGCCATTTTAAGAATTTTCCCCAATGATCTGTGTTATGATTCTGTCGATGTCAACAACATAGTCTAACAAGAGAGTCTGCAATTGAGTGTTAACAAGTACTCCCAATAAAACAAAATGTTTTGGCTAACTAATTATTTAAGTGCATTGCAAATAATATTTCTTCGCAAATATTTACTATTTCGGCAAGAAAGTATACATTCTTGTTATAAATAATATCTCTCGTAAATAAGCAATTAAAATAAACGTAATTTAAAAAATAAAATGTTTAATAATAGAGAAAATCTGTCAACATCTGTGATAAAAGGGAAAGAATTGAAATTTCGAGTCGATAATGACACTCCATCTGGATATTTTTTGCTGTTTGATTAGAATTTTAGAATGCTCATTATTTTCTCTTAAGTAAGTGCAAACTAACTTCGTTTGTTTACGTTCAATCAGAAATTAACATGGGTTGCATCATTCACAGGAGATGAAACATCGTCAGACGGTGAGACTGATAAAAGTGTAAGGAATACGTATACTGAGGGATAACATAGGTTATCTGCGCATTATTATTCGGAAATTTAGGATCGTGTAGGCCATGAGAATGCAACCACATCTCGTTTTTCCAGGAAAATCATGCTTGATATCAACACAGCGTATCAGCAATGGCAGAACAATGACCAATATCGAAACGAAGTTACGTAGTAATAGGTCCTTGGTGAGAGAGGTTTTCTATCACTACTGCCTCGCATGCTTGTATATTATGACGATTTAATCAAGGTTTGATCGCAAATCTGTTTCATAGCTGCAAATGGCCGTTCATGTTGATAATTTGCAAAGTGTCAGAAAAAAAACATTTAAAATTTTCCACAATTCCCTTCACTACGTTGCATCAAAATTTCCCATTGTTGCACTTGAATAAATAATGCAAAATTCTGTACATCTATGTGTTACCATAATTAGTCTACAAGTACTGACTGCATTCTCTGAATTATTAATAAAGGAAAAGCAAAAATCAATACTTTTGTTTATTAAATTAGTTGAGCGGTTATCAGAAACGGTAGAAGTTGCTATCAATTTCAAAACCCACAGTAGTTATTCTCCATAACGGATAACATCATATTTTCCAAGTCAGAACCCAATATCTGAGGTATTTTGAAAAAGGGTTTCCATTTAGCTCATCAACAACAATGGAATTCTGTCAAAGTCAAACAATACACTGACTTACAATTGCATTGCAGCAACTGAATTCTCAAAAGAAACGGGCACTCCTACCATTATAGATGAATGTGCAGCAATTTGGCCTAAGGTATTCAAGACATAATTTCAAAATTGGCGATCGCTTATAAATGAAACATGAAGGATAGATGTTGGTTTGTATATTGAGAATATTAATTTACATTGAGACACGCATGCTACTGGCTTGGAACAACACGACATTCCACAAAATATAGAGAAAGAATCATCTTGAAAAGCGCAGTAGCTACGGCCGAAACTATTCACCAAAGAGTCATAGAATTGTAAAGCAAGGAAACAGATCTTTCGGTCGATCTCGCCCACGCTGTACAGATGTCCAAAACGAATTTAGTGCAATTTGCCAGAACTTGGTCCATGTCCTTCTAAGCCCTTCCGATTCATATAATCATGCAGCTGGTCGTTAAAAGTTGTAATTGTACTAGTCTCGAACACTTCCTCTGGCAACTCATTCCATACACGCACCACTGTTTGCGAGATAAGTTGCCCCTGAGGTCCCTTTTAAATATTTTCCATCTCACATTGAAACTATGTTCTCCAGTATTCGACTGCCCCTCCCCGGCCAAAAACCTTGTTTCTTTGCCCTATCCATACCCGTCGTGATTTTATAAACATCTATAAGTTCACCCCTCAGCCTCTGACGCTCCAGAAAAAAAAATCCCAGTTCATTCAGCCTCTTCCTGTCGCTCCACCACTGGAATGTTGATCAAAGATAAAGCTCTTCACCTGTTTTTTACTACTATAAATGGATGCGTGTTCAAACAACATCAAAACCACTTGCACTACATGAACTAGAAATTGTCATTTATGTAGCTATTTGTAAAGTATCCATGCCTTGCATGCTGTGCCATGATTTATTGGCGCTAGTCTAGTTCCCACATGGCCACTATGAGTTAAGTTCCTCTCAAGTTAATTTTTGTTTCTAGCAGATGAAAATTATCTCAATTTCTGATTATCATATCGGCAGTATTAGCATGGGCATTCCCGCGATATTAGTGATTCTATTTCATACAATTTGCTCGATGCTATGGTCAGACACTGAACAGCGATAAAAAACAAGTGCGAATTTCGTTCATTTGGGCTTTAGTTTTCAATCACGAAAGTTTTTTCTAACCAAAAACAATTTTGGTTAGACAATTTTGCGACTCAAATGACTGACAATGTTGTAGGCATTTCCAACGTTTTATGCCTGAATTATAGTGTTTAAAAGTGCTGAAACTTTACATCACTTCATCTTTGAACACAATAAATCGCCTCTAACCTGCATGGGGTACTCAGTAGGTTTCAGCAACGCTGGGTTTAACTAAAAGGCCAGTTCTGAGATTGGCTCTTTCCTTTTTTCCATTTTAGAAAATCAGAGGCTGAAAACAACCGTGGCAGAATTAGGTGGGTGATATGTTAAGAATATGTATTTTTTCAAAGTAACCAAGAATTATGGTGAATATTAAAAAATAAAATTTATTATGCTCGTTAAATGATCATTTTTTGAAATTATCTCAAAAGGATTGCAGCAAGTCATTAATAAAATGCTTTAATTACACTAAAGTGTTTCTTACCTCCGTTGTTATATGGAAAGAGGTAAAAAAAAAGCAAAGTCAATCTGAACTTCCCACGAAATAAATCAGGATTCATTCGTGACGACAAAAACGTGGAATGTACATGAATCAGCTAGCAATATTAGAGGGGGAAATCAATAAAGACAGGGTGCATGTAAAGCAAAGATTGAAAAATTATGAAAGTAAAATGAATAGGCAGAGGGCTGAAACGAATTTTACAGCATAATTTGCATGTTTCCAAATATTATAAGATTGATTTATTGATTTACTTTATGCTTCCATGTCCATTTCACTCATCCAAACATCTTATTAGAGTACGAAGATGTAAATATTCAGCATGAATGTTTCTAACGTGGATAAATATTTTACCGTGAATTTAAGCTAGCAGATACCATTAGCAAACAAACAAAAACAAAATGATGGAACAAATTACTGCAGATTCTGGAATCTCTAATGAAAACTCCAAATGTTGGAGATCACAACGGCTGTTACGAAGAGTGATCTAGACTCGGACCAATAGCTTGCTTTCTCCACGGATGCTGTCTAACCCGCTATACCCTTCAGCGTTTGGTGTTTTCAAAAATCAAAGAACCTCTTCCAGACTTCGAAAGTTCGATTGCAAATTTGTGGATACTTATTACTTCTCCAGATTCTTCCACCAGCATTAAGAATTTGCTCAATATTAAGTACAGCAAACTGGCTCATTATTGTCATCATTTCAATGAGACCAGATCCTATCATTTCTTAAATGATGTGGAGGTGCCAGTGTTGGATTGCGGTGAACATGGTCAGAAGACACATGACAATAGGTTATCTATGAACAAGTTTATTTGAATCACTAGCTTTCTGAGTACTGCTGCTACATCAGGTGATGTCTAGTGAATTCACCTAACGAAGGATTAGCGTTACGAAACCTTGTAATTGCAAATAAAGTTATTGGACTATAACCTGGCATCGTATGACTTTTGACCTTATCATTTTATAAAAACCGAGCAGACTTAGGCCATGCTGCCTGCTGCATACTCATTGGGCAGTATCCTCAGGAGAGAAAGCATTATTGTAAAATGTCATTATATTGATTAAAAAGATGTGTGGATGTTTGCATTGTCATTAATTTCCAATGTCGTCAAACAGTGGTTCACTTTTCATTTAACTGAGTCTTAGAGATGAACAACACAATAACAACCCCTTCTGCCTAACTCGCCCATACCGACCAGGCATCCCAAATAATTCTAATAGCATTGGGAAGCATCTGGCGCATATCCCTCCAAATGCTTCCCATTCATATACCCATCAATGTGCCGTTAAAATGTCGGAATTATGACAGCGTTCATCACTTCTCTTCAGGCAATTCATTGCATACATGCAACATCATGCACATGAAAATGTATCCCCTCAGATCCCATTTAAAATCTTTTAACTCTCACCTTAAATCTACTATCTCTACTATTTTTGGAAAACCCAAACCTGAGGAACATATCTTGACTTTTCAACCATTCATTGCCCCTCATGGTTTTGTAAATCTCTACAATGTCATCCCTCAGCCTCTGATGCTTCAGGCAAAACTGCTGAAGACAAAAATAAATTACAGACGCTGGCATCCGAGTCAGCCTCTCCCTACAACTAAAATCCTCCAAATCCAGAAATGCCTGTGTAAACAACGCGTGCATCATTTGAAGTTTATAAACATATTCCTGCTTAAAGTGAGATGAGAATTGAAAGCAATAGTACAAAAGGACGCATAACTAATGTTGAAAATTAGAATTAAATAGTTGCATTATAGTAAAGGCAATCCTGGATTAGTCAAATTGGACTCGGATCTATAATTTGTTATTTTAAGATTCTCAATGCTTCATTTCCAAAGTACATTTCTTGTCTCGCAATAAACAGACATCAGATTAAATTGTTCTCTGATCTCCGCATTTGGTAAGGTACCAAAAACGTCATGAAGATTAGAAATCAAGTTTAATATTTGTTTGTTAAAAATCGGAACCATTATTATTGATGATGCGATTGGCGCTTTAATTTCTTTGCCCTGCTTGCCTTTGTCAAGATTGTTCGCTCTCGTTAAACTCATTTAAATGTCAAACATTAGCGCCTGAATATGCATTATTGAACGTAAAATAATCCTTGAGCTCTGACACTCCCGAAACAAGCAAAAGAAACAACCAGAAAAAGTGATTTATGCCAAAGATAGGCATCCCATTCAGATAAAAACTACGCTATTTTCTGCTGATTTAATAAATGGGAAAATGTCCTTTCTGTTCAGGGAATAGTTAGGCCATGTGATCTGTCATATTGAATGTTGATACAATTACCATATATATGCAATTGCGTGTGCTGCTGGTTAGAACATTTTTTCATTGATTTTTGTTGTATCAAAGAAGATTAGTGTGAATAAAATGTATACGGTAAAAATCTCTGGTCTCAAATTTTACATCATGTCTATTTCAGAATGGAAGTTGGAACACAGTTCAAGACGTAAGTTGCAAATTAGCTAGTGACTTTTTTTTTACTGAATATTGACACGCCAATGATTAGCTGATATGTTAATCAATCATTTCTGCAAAGAAAAATATGAAAGGATTGGGCTTTCAACATACCCCAGCAGGGTATATAACAGAATACAATTATTAACAGTAAATATAAAGTAAAATCAGATGATAGAATAGTTGTAATGCTTTAACAATTCGAATGAAACTGGTCAAGGGTTTAAACTGTGTTATTACTGCCAAATAGATTATTTTTCATATATTTACTTGACGTTCAATAAAAGAAAAAAAATACATCAAAATGCATTTCTTCTCCATTTAAATCCTTATGTACTTTTTGCAAGTCTGAGCGAGGTAAACAAAACACTCGAATGTGAACCATACGTGTCTTACACAAATAAGAATATATGATCGAACAACAGGTACATTGTGTCAACAATGTGTGGTTTTTCTTCCCCTTGTCTCTGGTCACTAGTTTTAATTCAATAAATATTCATGCACAGCACAGCCAATAATATAGAATATTGTAAGTGAACCGACAACAGGCTGTGCTTACACAGCAATCCGCGATTTGCTCCCAAACCTCACAAATGGCAAAGCTTTCTTTGCTGGAAATATTGGATTGTTTAAATCTACTTTCATGTCGAAACTATGGACTTGAGCTTCCCAGAAATTAAATGACTTGAAACATGTGGAGTACCACCACATGCAATTTACCCTCCAAACCACCCTCCACCCTAACTTGGAAATATAACACCGTTCCTTCACATCCGTTGGGTCAAAGTACTGGAATTCACTCCCTGCTGCCATTTTGGGTCAACACACAAAAGCTGTACTGCATCAATTCATGAAGGCAACCCACCACCACATTCTCAAGGGAAAATGGGGAAGAGTTGTCAATGCTGGTCACTACATTATGGAACCTCCACCCAGCAATGCCTAACGTACAGAAATCAATAAATAAAAATGATAAGCTTATAGAATTTATTCAGCATGCACGGGTTAGAACAAAATGTACCATACAGAATGTTGTGAAAGAATCTCTAGATTCTTTGCAGCAATATTAATTTCGGTAGATTCAAGCCAATATTTAATTAATTGCAAACTGCTTCTGCTTGCTTTTCTTACTTGATATTGAATGCCTTCAGTCTAGGTTGATGCATAATGGCCAAAACAAAATATTATGGAAGAGTTTGCGTTTCTGTCATTTAGTTAAATGCGGATAATTCACGGTAACTTTCCTGTAAAATTCTGTTTACAATCTTGTAGAAATACATGCCTGCAACGATGAATTTTATGGATTGCACAACTGGAGTCCGTCATACTTCAATCGCTTGCCAACGAAGCAACTGTGAAATAATATAATTGCATTCAACGTAGTCTTGCAAATTGTGAATGTGAGGTTGATGGAATATAATCAGCCATTACAAGGAAATTTTGGGAAATATATATAGTGACCAGGAGGACTTAAATGGAGAAGAAATGCATTTTGACATATTTTTTCTTTTATTGAACGTCAAGTAAATACATGAAAATTAATCTATTTGGCAGTAATAACCCAGTTTAAACGATTGACCAGTATAGGATTTAGAACAATTGCTTCTCATAACATTTGATGTTCTTGAATGCCTATATCGTGATTTCATTAGTCTCTTAAATAATTTTTAAAATACATAATGTACTTACAGATGCCTGCATGTGTCTACTTCTCTAACAATACTGTGAGGCACTCAACAAAAGACCTTTGCCTTTTAATAAGTTTATAAAATCAATGAAAGATGTGGAAAAATCCAGGAAATACATTCTAACAATTTAGATAATAATATGTAATGCATAAGACACTTCAAGGTCACGTTCCAGCAAATCAGCACAATTTGCCGATCAGTTGGTATAATTGTACTGACCAAAGGTCATAAGAATCTCAGATGATCAACAAACCTATGGTAAACATAGAAGTAGAATATTATTCACATGGTACTTGGCAGATGGCATGAAGATGGTTTTAATTGATAAGGGCCAAAGAAACAGTAAAATATATGATCTATTGAGGATTGCGAATGAATGTATCATTAATTCTGTCCTCACCAGAAGCTTAACTAATGATTTTAACTGCAAAATTAATTTAAAAAGCTCGCTGTTATTGCTCGATATTTGGATGATAATGTTACATTTTCCTTCCTCAGCTATCAAGTTTCTTGAAAAATCTTATCAAAATTTCGTTCCACAATTGCTAATGTTCATTGACGCATTATTGAAACAACACATTATATCAGTATATTGTGATATGCGAATAGGTGTTCCATGATGCAGCTGTGATGACTTGATTATAGCTTGTTTCGTGTCATTTTTACAGCTGTTCAGGTTAACGGAAATTAAATGTGCTACATACTTAATTACCTTCAGGTGGGGATTTTCGGAATATAATACCAGGTAAGACGTGAAATGTTGAGGTTATTAAAAAGTGAATCGATTTGTAAAAATACAGACGTGGAATGTCACAACAGTAGTGCACGGACGAAGAGCAAAATACGTAACTTTAATATCAATGACAAAACAAAAAAAAGTTAGCTGAGTCACCGTTAATTTACTTGATAATATTATCTAAGGTTACAAAAGATTATTCTAAAAATATTTTTACTTGAAGATTTCATTTTTTAAGGGATGTAAACTAAACACAAGCATGATTTAGAGATGCCAGCTTTGGACTGGGGTGTACAAAGTTAAAAAATCACACAACACCAGAGTATGGTTCAAAAGTTTTAATTGGAAGCAGTAGCTTTCTGAGCGCTACTCCTTCGTCAGGTGGTTCTGGAGAACACAATTGTAAGACACAACATTTATAGTAAAAGTTTACAGTGTGGTGTAACTGAAATTATACATTAAAAATACATTGATTTTTTTGTTACGTCTCTCATCTGTTAGAATGACTATGTTAGTTTCATTTCTGTCATATGTCAATTCAAAATATTTCTGGGAAATGTTACATTCTCAGGTTAACTTTAACAACTGGTGTCAGCCCAGATAATGTGTTGAATGTGTTCGCCCCCTGTGCTGTTGTCCGTGCCATAATGTTTAGACTGATTCTAATCTAAAAAAAATGATTTAACAGTGTTACGTGGAGTCATGCAGTTTTTGAGTAAAGTACAATGTAACTCTGCAAGGAGAAATGTGTATGCGTGCGCACGTGCATGTGTCTATCTGGGTTAGGGGTGGTGAGTGTCTGTGAGAGAAAGTGTATGTGTGTGTCTGAATGAGTGTAAAGGAGTCTAAGACTGTGACAGGCTGCATGTGGGTGTGTGCCTGTAGGAGTTTGTGTGTGTGTCTGGGATGGTGGGTTGTGAGTGCCTATGAGAGAGAGTGTATATGGGTGTGTGCGAATCTGTGAGAGGGTACTTGTGTGAGTGGGAATTTGTGTGACTGCACTAGTCCGTGTGAGTGTCAGTGTGTTATTCTGTGCATAGGAGTGACTGTGTGTTAGTGTATGTGCGTGTCTTTGTGTGTGTGTTGTGCAATGGTGGTCACTTGTAATGTGACATGAACCCGAGGTCCCATTGAGGCGCTCCCTCGAGTTCAGTACTAAGAGGGGTGGTCTCAATGGGGACCTTGGGCTCATGTCACACTACAGATGACCACCATTACACTATGCACACACACAGACATTTCTACACACACACACGCTCTCTTTCCAACACACACACTCACATTCACACTCACACAGGCACTCCTGTACACAGACATTGGCACACACTCCTACAAGCACACACACTCCCAAATTCACACATGCAACCTTTCACAGATTTATACCTGTTTACACACACACATATATACATTCTCTCACAGACCTTCACAACCCGCCTTCCCAAACACACACTCACTCTTACAGACACACACACACACACTTACACAGGTACCCTCTCACAGTCTCAGACCACTTTACTATCACACATACACTCTCACGGACTCTCACAACACCCCCACCCCACACACGCACACAAACACACACACAAACTCATATACACACACACACACATTTGTACTTGCAGAGGTACATTGTACGTTGCCCAAAAACTGCATGAATCCATGTTAGACTCGTTAACACATTATTTTAAGATTAGAATCAGTCTAAACATTATGGTGCAAACAACAGCACACGGGAGTGAACACCTTCAACACATCATATTGACTGACACCACATGTTACAGTTAACCTGAGAATGTAACTTTTAAAAGAAAGTTGTTGTGATTTACAGATGAAAGAAGTGAAACTAACATGGTTATCTAAAAAATGGGAGACTTAATAAACAATCAAGCTATTTTTCAATGTATAATTTCAATTACAGCACACTGTAAACTTTTGCTATTAATGCTGTGTCTTACAAATGAGTACTCCAGAGCCACCTTATGAAGTAGCAGCACTCCGAAGTATCGGGCTACCAGTTGAACCAGCTGGAATACAACCTGGTATTTTGTGATTTTTAACTTTAAACACAGGCAAGAAGAGATGGGAAACAAATTGATTAGTTAACCTTTTAACTGACTGTTGCAAGATGTTGTCGATGCTGTCCTCCTTTGCCATTTTATTTCTGCAAACCGATAATTGCCAATTGAATTATTTTAAATTGAAGCCTATATGGTACACTGAATGTTTTGCTATTAAGTAAACAACATGAAAGAGATGTTGCTATTAATTGACACTTTAATTTATGAAAACCTGAATGGTGAAAAATCAATAGAGTGATAAGGAAACCCATATTGTATAGTTAGACACAAGTACCAATTAACGTTTCACCGATATAAGAAAAACATGCGTAGCTAAATGGAAAATCAAATGGGGTACAGCAGTGGACATCAAACAAGTGGAATGACTGACGACATGAAGAGACGGAAAAGGATCAGTAAAGAAAACAAATCAGATCAACCAAGAATGATAGATAAAATGATCATCGAATGGAAAAGAATAAGTGAATAAACTATTGAAGTGAATGAAGGTCAGATCATGTGAGCATTTCAGGCCAATATTTCAAAAGTCATTTTGAAAAGAAACAAGATTTCTATAAACCAGATGGAAAAAGTAACCATCTTTGATTAACGATTAAGCTGATGTGTCGAAGGCCACTTAGAATGTAAATCTATTTTATGCAACAAATATTTTCCTGACAAACAGTAAAAACGGCTTCTTTCCTATCACTCTGCGTGGTTGAAAATCATCTCCAGAACTTCAACACAAAATTAAAAAAGGAAAACGCACTTTTTTCTTCAGTATTCAAGTTCTCAGCTACGTCAACACTGTTGTTCATCAGTTGTTGCAACCAGGCCTATTTGAAGCATATACGAAAATGGTTTGTGACCTATAACAAGCGAGACATGAACAACATTTATGAAACGTTTCAAGCTGTTTCTGATAATATCAATGTGTGAACATGAAAAAAAAAACTCAGGTCAAACAAAGCATAGGCTTCAGCTGCCTGAACACGGAAATATGGGTTGTTCATAAATGCTGTTAAGATCTGAAAATTGCAAAACCAAGTGTAGATGGTTGTGCACAATTTCACAATACTTTGCACAAGCTGATGTATGAATTTACTGTCAAGTTACAAGTGACCATTTGAGTGTAATTCTAACACAGCTTAAGGAGTTTGTTGTTTGCCAATTTGCTTAGATGCTGATCAAATTTATCAAGAGGAAGGTAAGCAAATTATGTTTTGCAGATTATTTCGACTGTTGCACCATACATTATTGAATTGAAAAGTACTTGAAATAAGATAAATCAATTGTTTGTATTTTGTTTGGAAGGCTGCAGAAAACACAATAGATTCAACAATGCAGATATGCAAATTTCAGCTCATATGGATAAGAATACGCGTTGTCATAGTCAGCTGCTCCTGTTGTTAATACAATAAATGCACTCTTATTTCCAGTTGTGCACACCAAAACATTACACCTGTTAAACAGTCACAAATAATCACTAGGCATTCATCGGGCGTTGTGGACTATGAACAGAAGCAAACTATACTCCAGAACATTCTGTAACTTCATAAATTGGAACGTTCCCAAACGAAGAATTACCACCAAATCAGGAGATGAACCCTCGTTCAATGAAAACTGCAAGAGGGCATGTTATGAGTAGTACGAGACATAACTGATGAGTTGTTAATCTTGCGAATTCACCAAGCAGATTAAATGACATGCCAAAGAGCATACAACAAGTGATAAACGAGCAATGTGATCTCGTAACAAATGGATCTCATTTAAGCTCTTCGGTCCTGCAACAGCAGCTCCCAAATTTTGGTGGATCATGAAATAGTTAACTCGAGGACGAGACTCACCAAATAGCCCCGTGCTCAATGGTGGAAGAGCCCAGCACATCAGTGCAAAAAATTAAGGCAATTTTCCACTAAAAGAAAATGATACACATCGGCCTCATTCAGTGGTCCCTCATATTAAAAATACCAGTCTTCAAACAAATCATTTCAGTATACGTTATATCAAGAAGTGGTTCGAAACACTGGATACTGCACACCTACGAGATCTGACAATATTCTTGAGAAAATACTGAAGATTTGTGCTCCAACACGTGTTATTTAATAGTCAAGCTGTTGTCGCACATTTACAACATTGGCATGTACCCATTAATGTGGAAAATGGCACTGGCATATCCTATATATATAAAAAGGCAGGAAAAAATCCAACACGACTACTTACTGCTCCAGCGGTCTAATGTGGACCATAAATAAAATGACAGATGCTGCTATCATAGCGCTACCAAAAGGCACATGCATCTCTATAAACTGCTCAGTTTTACCCAGTTTGCTTTCCAACAGTGCAACTCAACCTTTGACTGTATTACAACATGGACAATAATAACTGAATTGCAGAGGTGAATTGAGAATGTCCTCCGTTGACAGCGAGGCTGCATTCAGCTCTGTGTGACAATAAGGAACCCGACAAAACTGGAATTAATAACTGTTGGATGTTAATTCGAAAGTGCTTACGGTCAAATACGAATACAATCATGGCTGTTCGAAGCCACCCGTCTGAGCCTTCAGGATATTGGTGCATGAATACCTTAGCACAATGTCCTTGTCCAAAAGGTTTTCAGCTGCTTTGTCAATGACGTAGCGTCCATCATCATAAATATCTGTTAATATTTTACAGTTTAATTTTCCTCTAACTGTGTGATCAGAGCTGGATATTATATTCCAGAAGAGGTCTCACGAATATCCTCTATGATCACCATACTGGCTTCTGACTCCAGTATCCAAAGGATTGCGCAAAGGCAGAAAGCCTGCAAAACGCCCTACTTTAACATCCTGTTCAAATGAAGCTCAAACTTCAAAGAATTATGCAAGTGAACCCTTGGGTCCCTCTGTTCCGCATCGTGAGAAAAACCCTACCATTAATTGCACCAAACCTATTGTTATTTGTTGTGCCAGGATGCAATGCCTGACATTTATCCAACTTGAACTCCATTTCCCATTTTCAGCCTGACAAATGTGACCAGGACCTCTTCATCCTCTCAGAAGACTTTTCTTCACTATCAAAAATGCCACAAATTTCGTTGTCATCTGCAAATCACGAAGAATGCCTTCTACCTTGTCATCCAATTCATTTATGTAAATGACCAACTAAAATTACACACAAAAGGTCACTGTGGAAAATGGATCTTATAACAAAAGGGCACAGTACAGGCCCTTCAGATCTCGATATTGCGCCGACCTATGGAACCAATCTGAAGCCCATCTAAACGACAATATTCCATTTGCATATCCATATGCTTATTCAATAATCATTTAAATTACCTTAATTTGGCGCGTCTAGTACTGTTGAAGGCAATGCGTTCCATGCCCCTACTACTCTCTAAGTAAAGAAACTACCTCTGACATATGTCCTTTACTATCACCCTCAATTAAAAGCTATGTGACCTCGTGCTAGCCATCACCATCTGAGGAGAAAGGGTGTCACTGTCAACAGTATCTAAACCTTTGATTATCTTGTATGTCTCAATTAAATCATCTCTCAACTTTCTTTTCTCTAATGAAAATAGCCTCAAGTCGCTCAGACGTTCCTCATACGATCTTCCCTCCATACCAGGTATCATCCTAGTAAGTCTCCTCTGCACCCGGTCCAGTGCTTGCACGTTCTTCCCATAATATGGTGACCAGAACTGTATGCAATGCTCCGAGTCAGGCTGCACCAGCGTTTTGTACAGCTGCAGCATTCCCTCGAGGCTCCAAAACTCAAACTCTCGACCAATAAAACCTAACAAAAAATACGACTTCTTAACCCTATGTTCCTGGTTCCCAACTTTCAACATCTATATACATGGGCACCGAAATCTCGCTGTTAATCTTCACAACAAATAATCTTGCCATTAGCCTAATTCTCTTTGTTACTCTTGATCCATCCAAAGTGAATCAACTCACAATTTCCTCAGTAAACTCTATTTGCCACGTCTCAGCTTACCACTGTAGCTTTTCTATGGCCGTCTGTATCCGACAACATCTGTCAGCACTATTCACAAATCCAACGAACTTTGATTCATCCGCAAATTTACTGACTCAACTTTCTACACCCTTATCCAGATCATATATACAAATGAAAAACAACAATGGCCCCGAAGCAGATCCTTGCGATATGCGACGAGTAACTGAACTCCAGGATGAACATTTCCCATCAACGAACACCCTCTGTCTTCTTTCAGCTAGCCTATTTCTGATCCACACTGCTAAATCACCATTATTTCCATACCTCCCTACTTTGTGCTGTAACCTACCGTGGGCAAATTTATTAAACGCCTGACTAAAATCCATATACACCACATCAACCGTTTTACTCTGATCCATCTTTTTTAGGAGAAAGTGAGGTCTGCAGATGCTGGAGATCAGAGCTGAAAATGTGTTGCTGGAAAAGCGCAGCAGGTCAGGCAGCATCCAGGGAACAGGAGAATCGACGTTTCCGGCATAAGCCCTTCTTCAGGAATGAGGAAATTTTGTCCAGAGGGTAAGATAAAAGGTAGGGAGGAGGGACTTGGGGGAGGGGCTTCGGAAATGTGATAGGTGGAAAGAGGTCAAGGTGAGAGTGTTAGGTCAGACTGGGGTGATGGCAGAGAGGTCGGGAAGAAGATTGCAGGTTAGGAAGGTGGTGCTGAATTCGATGGATTTGACTGAGACAGGATGTGGGGAGGGGAAATGAGGAAACTGGTGAAATCCGAGTTCATCCCTTGTGGTTGGAGGGTTCCTAGGCGGAAGATGAGGCGTTCTTCCTCCAACCTTCGTTTTGTTGTGGTGTGGCGATGGAGGAGTCCAAAGACCTGCATATCCTTGGTGGGGTGGGAGGGGGAATTGAAATGTTGAGCCACCGGGTGGTTGGGTTGGTTGGTCCGGGTGTCCCAGAGGTGTTCTCTGAAACGCTCCGCAAGTAGGCGGCCTGTCTCCGCAATATAGAGGAGGCCACATAGTGTGCAGAGGATGCAATAGATAATGTGTGTGGAGGTGCAGGTGAATCTGTGGCGGATATGGAAGTTTCCTTTGGGGCCTTGGAGGGAGGTGAGGGGGGAGGTGTGGGTGCAAGTCTTGCACCTCCTGCGGTTGCAGGGGAAGGTGCCGGGAGTGGAGGTTGGGTTGGTGGGGGATGTGGATCTGACGAGGGAGTCACGGAGGGAGTGGTCTTTATGGAATGCTGATAGGGGAGGGGAGGGAAATATATCCTTGGTGGTGGGGTCCGTTTGGAGGTGGCGGAAATGACGGCGAATTATGCGCTGTACATGGAGATTGGTGGGGTGGTAGGTGAGGACCAGTGGGGTTCTGTCCTGGTGGCGGTTGGAGGGGCGGGGTTCAAGGGCGGAGGAGCGGGAAGTGGAAGAGATGCGGTGGAGGGCATCGTCGACCACGTCGGGGGGAAATTGCGGTCCTTGAAGAAGGAGGCCATCTGGGTTGTGCGTTTTTGGAACTGGTCCTCCTGGGAGCAGATGCGGCGGTGTCGAAGGAATTGGGAGAATGGGATTGCGTTTTTACAGGGGGCAGGATGGGAGGAGGTGTAGTCCAGGTAGCTGTGGGAGTCGGTCGGTTTGTAGTAGATGTCCGTGTTGAGTCAGTCGCCTGAGATAGAAATAGAAAGTTCGAGGAAGGGGAGGGAGGAATCTGAGACTGTCCAGGTGAATTTGAAGTCGGGGTGGAAGGTGTTGGTGAAGTGGATGAACTGTTCAACCTCCTCGTGGGAGCACGAGGCTGCACCGATATAGTCATTGATGTAGCGGAGGAAAAGGTGGGGGGTGGGGCCAGCGTAGTTGCGGAAGATGGCTTGTTCCACATATCCTACGAAGAGGCAGGCCTAGCTGGGGCCCATGCGGGTGCCCATGGCTACTCCGTTCGTTTGGAGGAAGTGGGAGGATTGGAAAGAGAAGTTGTTCAGGGTGAGGACCAGTTCAGTCAGTCGAAGGAGGGTGTCAGTGGAAGGGTACTGGTCGGTACGGCGGGAAAGAAAGAAGCGGAGGGCTTTGAGTCCTTCGTGATGGGGGATGGAGGTGTACAGGGACTGGATGTCCATGGTGAAAATAAGGCGTTGGGGACCGGGGAAGCGAAAATCATGGAGCAGGTGGAGGGCATGGGTGGTGTCCCGAACGTAGGTGGGGAGTTCTTGGACTAAGGGAGACAGGACGGTGTCAAGGTATGCGGAGATGAGTTCGGTGGGGCAGGAGCAGGCGGAGACAATGGGTCGGCCGGGGCAGTCAGGTTTGTGGATTTTGAGCAGGAGGTAGAAGTGGGCGGTGCGGGGTTGTGGGACTATGAGGTTGGAGGCGGTGGATGGGAGATCCCCCGAGGTGATGAGGTTATGGACGGTCTGGGAGATGATGGTTTGGTGGTGGGGGGTGGGGTAATGGTCAAGGGGGCAGTAGGAGGAGGTATCTACGAGCTGGCGTTTGGCCTCAGCGGTGTAGAGTTCGGTGCGCCAAACTACTACCGCGCCTTTCCTCATTCCTGAAGAAGGGCTTATGCCCGAAACGTCGATTCTCCTGTTCCCTGGATGCTGCCTGACCTGCTGCGCTTTTCCAGCAACACATTTTCAGCTCCATCTTTTTAGGAACGAGCTCAAGAAACTCAATAGGATTTGTGAGGCATGGCATACCCTTCACAAAACCGTGTTGTTTATCCCTAATCAACTAATTCCTCCCGAGGTGATTGTGAAGCATATTTCTTACAAATGTTTTGAATAATTTACTCAACAACCAAAGTAAAGTTCACTGGTCTATGATTACCAGATTTGTCTTCACATCCGATCTTAAACAAGGGGTTATGTATTTGCTCTCCTCCAGTCTTCTGGCGCTATTTCTGTAGACAATGTCTACAAAAGCCTTTACAATCTCGTCGCTAGCTTCCAAAAGAATCCCAGGATAAATCCTATCCGGCCCAGGGGACTTATCTATTTATACACTTTACAGACGTGCTAACCGCTCCTCCTAATGAACCTCGATCCCATCTTGTCTGTAGCCTGCATCTCCGTTTTCTACTAGGCAACATTGTCTTTTCTTTCCAGTGTGAACACTGATGAAAAATATTCATTTAGCACTTCCACTATTAATTTGACTCCACGCACAACTTTCCACTGCGTTCCTTGATTGGTCCTACACGTTCTCTAGTCATTTTTCTTAAATTCTTATTATACAAACAGAAAGCGTTCAGGTTTTTCCTTGATAATACCTGCCAACAATGCCGCCTGTCCCCTCGTAGCTCTTCTTAGCTCACTCTTTCCTGGCAAACGTAACTTTCAAACGTCGTAACTGAGCCTGCACGTCTCACCCTAACACACGCCTTCTTCTTCCACTTGACAAGCGATTCAACTTCTTTCGTAAAGCTCCCTCGCTTGGTCAGTTCCTCCCTGCCTGGCAGGTGCATACTTATCAAGAAGACATAATAGCTGTTCTTTAATTGAGCACCACATTTCGATTGCGTCCATCTCCTGCTGTTTGCTTCCCAATCATATGTATCCTAAACTTTACCTAATTGCATCTTAATTACCTTTTCTGCTGCAATAACTCTTGCCCTGTGTTATGTGCCAATCCTTTTCCATCGCTAAAATAAACATAACCGAATATGGTCACTATCATCAGAGTGCGAACGTACCTCAAAATCTTATTCCTAATCAGATTCATTACTCAGTACCAAATCCAATATTGCCTCGCCTCGTGTTGGTTTGTCTACTATGTCAGGAAACCATTCTGAACACAGTGAACAAAAGCTGACCCATCTGAAGTGCTTGACGTATAGCATTTCCAGTCAGTATTTCTGAATTTCAAGTCCCTCATAACAACTATTCGTTTATTATTGCTCTTATCCAGAATTATCTTTGCTATCTTTTCCTCTACCTCTCTGGATCTATTTGGAGGCCTATAGAAATCCTTCAACAAGGTAACCTCTCCTTTCCTGTTTCTAAACGCACCTAATCCTATCTCAGTAGACAAGTCCTCATACGTCCTTTCAACTAAAATAATACTGCCCTTGAATAACATTGCCACACACACTCGGTTCTTAATGAGAATCTAAATCCCAGAACCTGCAACAACCATGCTGGTTACTGGCCCCCTCTTGATCCCCTCGCATTAAATAAAAAATAAAGCAAGTTTCCAATCTCACTCGAAATCTCATGTGATGAAACTTTGCTAATTATTCTAAAATGCAGGACCTTGTTGAAGACGTTACTGAGGTCCAAGTAAACAGTGTATTCTGCTCTGCCCTCACCAATGTTTTTGTAACTTGCCAATAAAAAAGATCTCAGTCAAATATGTGAGACATGACTTTAGCTTGCACAGACCATGTTAACTATCCAAAACAATTGTTTGCCTCTTTAAATGTTCAGAACTCCTAGCTTTTAAAATCACCAACAACAATTTACTCACAACCGAAGCAAGATTCACAGGTCCACCCTTCCCTCGTATCCCCTCGCAGAAATTCCTAAACACGTGGACAACACAAGCCAACCTCTAGACGTCAGAACCCTCATCCATAGAACAGATAATGCAAATATTTCTGCCCTTTGCACAACTTCAGGAATATAGTAGTTCAGCTGCAAATAATTTATCCAGCTTTATATTGTATAAGACTGGAAAGGCGAAAATTATAGGAATTTATAAAATGATGAAGGTTATAGAAAGAATTATTGTCTCTTCACTCGAATAGAGGATTTCATGACTTTGGGCACATTTTGAGGTGAGAGAAGAGAAGATTTTTTAAAATGAAATGAGTGACATTGTTTAACATTGAATTTGTTTACTATGTGAAACGAACTTCCCAAGGAAAAGGCCGTACATTTTAGATTAGATTAGATTAGATTACATTACAGTGTGGAAACAGGCCCTTCGGCCCAACAAGTCCACACCGACCCGCCGAAGCGAAACCCACCCATACTCCTACATTTACCCCTTACCTAACACTACGGGCAATTTAGCATGGCCAATTCACCTGACCCTGCACATCTTTTGGACTGTGGGAGGAAACCGGAGCACCCGGAGGAAACCCACGCAGACACGGGGAGAACGTGCAAACTCCACACAGTCAGTCGCCTGAGGCGGGAATTGAACCCGGGTCTCAGGCGCTGTGAGGCAGCAGTGCTAACCACCGTGCCGCCTTACAGCGCTTAAGAAAACATTTGGATCTATAACTACACGAATATAAAAGATTTGGAGGGTTTTGGGAAAGGAGCAAGAGGTAGCATTGATTACTTTACTTTCGGATTATGGACCGTTTGGACTGTTTGGACTGAAGTGTCTGTTCCCTTGACTCTCTACCAGTAAAAAATCAGAAGTTGAGGTGCCTTTTGAAATTTGAACAATGATCCACATTATTCGCGATTTGTCACATATTGGCACAGTTCAAATTATTTCTGATGTACAGTATCCAGCCTTGGGCTGACATTCGTGATACAAAATATCCGTCTCTAACCATACCCAATGATACATAATCTAATCACCACCCCTTGTCATTCAGTGGCGTTACTATCGTTGTTTGGCCAACTATCACCATTCTGAGTGCTATCATTGATCAGAATCAAAGCTGCACTTATCATTTGAACACAATGGCTCCAAGAGCAGTTCCAAGTCGGGAATACTGCGGACTGTAACTCCTCTCCGAACTCCAGAAAAGACTAGGCAAAAGTCAGGTGTTTGATGTTTTACTATCCATTTGCCTGGATGAGTGAAGGCTCAACAATCCTCAGAATACTTGCCTCTGTCTCTGACAAAGCACAGGCTTGATTGGCACTTCTCCCTCACGCATTCAGTCCCTCCACCACAGACGCTCAATTTCAGCAGTCCGGAGTATCTGTAGAGGTGTTACATAAATTATTCAATGATCCTCAGACACCACTTTCCAAAATCACGACCGATTCACTCGACGAAGAAAATGGCAGCATACACACGGGTAGATAGGTTTCTTCAAGTTTCGCTCCATGCCACTCATCAGTCTGAATTGAAATATGGCATCATACCTTCGCTGTCACTTGGTCAAAATCATACACTTCCCTCCCAAAGGGATTAGTTGTTCAACCAATTTAAGGTGACAGCGGTGGATCAATAAGACATTCACCACTACCTTCTCAAGGGCATCCAGGGACGAGCAATTAAGGCTGACCAGTCAGCGAAGTGCACATCGTACAGATGAATGAATAAATAAATGCTAACGCTGTTCAGTGACTGTTTCCATTTCAGTAACTTTCACATCCACAAGGAAATGAAATATTCCTTTCTGCGGCCATATGCCGATATTTTTTAAAAATCCTGAATACTTGTGGATGGCGTCTGGTAGTAAGGGTATTGCCGTCATTAGATTAACGAGCACTATTTTGACAGAGACATGAAACTCTGCCGTTGCTTTGATGCTCTGTCCATGATCTATCTGTTTCATTTTCGCATGGAGCGTCAGCCCAAATTTATAGTGATACTTTCGGGCAACATCCACTCAAGATGGGATTCCTGATCTTAAATAAAATCAGTTTGTACAATATCTACCTTAGTTTCTTGAGGTGTGCATTTGCCAGCTGATACATGTTTCTCAGAAGTAAGTTAGTTTCAGTGAATTATCCCTACCTAAATCCTAGCGGAGACTATAACACCACCTTGTTTTGCTTTATATTCAAAATTCTACATTCTCTGTCGTGAATACTTGTATTGATGTTTGCTGCTCGTGCAGGAGCAGTCAAAACAACGGCCTCCATGGGAACATCCACAGCTGCTTCAGCAAGCTTGTGTTGTAAGGGCTCACATTCGAATACTGCATAAGTTTCAGTGTAACAGCGTAAATTGGGCACAACAGGGCGATTGAATTATCCTACCTTATCAAATATCTAAAACCCTCTGCTCATTTCTTTAGTCATCGAGGCTTGAGGTTCATTTTCCCCACTCTTCATTGTTGATTACATTTTCTGTGTGGACCTGGAGCATTCCCAGGGAAGGAACAGATTGGACCGTCCCTAAGATTTTAGAGGCATTCATTTCCTCACCTGATGCTGAAGGTGATTAGTCAAAGAATTGCATGTTTTTGCCTCCTGCTTCTTCTGATATGCCTGCTAACAGTGTGTTTTCGATGTTAATAATATTATTAGTGCTGTTGACGGAGATAATGCGTCCTGATCCTGATCTAATTAACCATAGTGGAGGGGTGAGCAATATAGATCACCTGCAGCAATCCGCAAGGTATATATTGTTGTCATCCCACGGGAATACAAACTGGACTGGCTCATGATCTGCCAGGGCGATGAAAAAAAAGCGATTAGCCAAACGGTTGTCCAAACACAACTCATCACTTCACCCAATTTCTACTTGAAAGTTAAAATATATTTGACAGCTGACATCATCGGTGATACATTAGTATTTAGGTCTCGGTAATAATCTGCCAGCCTACTGCTCCCGCCTGGCTTGGTTACTGGCCACACATTCGTATTATATGAGAGACATTAAAACTCTGCTGCCAATAGCGATTAAATCATCTCTTAAATATGATTCTGTTATCGAGATATCAGAAACTGTTTACCGTTAATTCGTCAGTGGAAGGTTGTTTTTTGGCAATGGAATAAGATACCGCACTTTAGAACTCCAACTGGGACAGATCGTACATGATTACAAAACTGAACAATTGATGGATGCATTTGAACGCAATCCCACCACCCCGCCTCAGAACATGCATTTCCACTGAATTGTATATGTGCATATTAACAGAGATAAAATCCGTGATGGCCCGTTCTACTTGGCAACAAAACCAGCGTTTGCCCCACGGATGATTCCGTTTTAACAAAACTGTGTAGCATTCCTCGACTTAATTTACTTCTGCAGGGCTTTCTGAAGGACGTTAATCTCAAGCTACATATTAACAATGTGCTGAGCTTACTTCTTATTAAAATTTCCCTAATCAGTCGAAATAGTCCTCCATCACCATTTCTTAGGCACGAGTCAGGATCCTGGCCAGGCCACCAATCTAGAGATTACCCAGTCTTCATGTAGAGTCAGAGTGACATAGATTCATTTAGCATGGCAACAATCTTTTCTGTTCAACTAGTCCATGTCGACCATGTTACTAATTAAACAAATTCCACTAGCCTGCGCTTATCCCTTCAAAATTTTATATTCATGCAGTACTCTAAATGTTTTTGAAACGTTGTAACTGTATATGCATTCCGCATTCCCTCTTGATGTTCATTCCAAACACAAAACACTTTTGATGTTGAAAAGCATGGCATCAATGCCTTTTTAAAAGAATCTCCATTCATTTTAAAATACGTCCACTACATTTCCACACAGCAAAACTGGAGGAAACTCCCTTGTTAACCATCTTATCTTTGCACCTCATGTTTTTGTAAATCTTTATAAAGTCACGTTGTTACCTTCCAAGTTTGCAATGATAAAGGTCCCAGTCTACCTTATATAATTGAAATCATCCATGGCCGGCAACGTTGCGAGAAAATGTTTTCTGAACCCTCTCAAATTTAACATAGCTTAACAAAATACAGTGACGACAATTGCACACTGTACTCCAAGAGGGGACATGGAACATATGACATTAAAAAAATGAGTGCAGTAGAGGCCATTTGGCCCTCGATGTTTAACCAACCTGTGAAACCCATCTGAAGCCCATCCAGCGAATAGTATTGGCTGATGAGATGCATCACAAAAGCCCTGTATAAGTTCAGTATGACTCACATCAGTCCCAACTCACATGCTGATATATCTGTGCAATGAAGGCACGAGTACTCATCACCTTCTGAATCATTCTGTCTATCTGTGACATAAATGTCAAGAATCATTTGCCTGATTCCTCGGTCTCTCTGCTCTTCAACACCACCCAGAATCCTCCCACCCATTTGTTTTACCAAAATGCAATGCCTCGTATTTATCCAAATTATACACTATCTGCCACCTATTGATGAAGATATGTTTGGAAACTAAGCTAATTTTCTTCACTGTTCATTGCACCAAAAACTTTAGTGTCGTGTATAGACTACTAAGCATACTTTTCTATTCTCATCGTTTTTATCCAAATTTCAAACAAAAGTGGGTCACTATGGAAATCCGGCTGGTCATTTGCCTCCAGTCCGAAAATCAAATCTCCACCATTATCCTGTGTCACCTATCGTCAATCAGAATGAAGTTTTTCATGAGGTTAAGAAAAGCAATGAGTACACCAATGGAGAACTTGATAGGTATCTAGTTGCTCAAATATGAAATTTTGATAACTGATTAAACGAAGGGGCATTGGCAACAGGCTGCAAAACACACTCAGTCTGAGAGAGACGGCACTTTGTCAGAATTGCAGCAGTTGGGAATTTTAGAGTAGATCTCGGAGAATGGTGGCTATATTAGGGAATTATGTAACCCGTCTATGCGATTCCAAAATGTCCAGTTACTCTTAAACTGCAAAGGAGCAACAAATCATGGGAGCTCGCGAATCTAAAGGGGAATAATGTTTTGCTTTGGGACATAAGCCCAGGAATATTTTCGAAATGGATAAACATGAATTAAAATTGACGTTTAAATTGTAACATTTGCTTAAATGAATTGTTGCAGGTAGAGACAGTGAGAAATATAGAAATGCAAATTTAGGTCAAGCACGTCATTTGTAGACAAAACAGAAAGCTATCAGGTAAACTGGTAGCAGACGTACAAAACAGTCATCCAGGCCGGTGTGCTTCTTCCTGCTGGTATGTTGTGGATTTAAGTTTGGATGTCAATATGGTCGAATGCACAGTAGCCAGGGAATCTCTGCTTGCTCTATATTTTTTTCTGCGAGGCAGCATTTAAATCAGAATTTGGTGCTCACGCTATGAATTGAGACAAAAAAAAAATGCACATGCCGGAATCCAAAATAGACAGGCAGGAGGAAGAAATGACACGGCAAGCCAGGCAGCATCGATATGTGTCGAAGTCGTTGTTTCGGGTATAACCCTTCTTCAGGCTAAGCCCTGAATCCTGAAGAACGTTTACATTCAAAAAGTCAACTTCTCCACCTCCTGAAGCTGTCTGAGTTGCTTTGTTTTCCAACCTTCTGCTACACTCTGAGCGAATCAGTTAGCCCCTTCATTCCTTCTTGGGGAACAATTCTACCTCTAGAGATATAACATGATATTTTCAGCATTTCCGTGTATTTCGGTTTTATTTATGACTGCTTTCAATAAATCAACAAACATCTTATTTGAGGTTACTTTCCAGTCTCGGTTTTTATCCTTTTTTTAAAAAAAGTGAAGTTTTATTTTGCGACTTTATCAGAATTATACTTGCATTATTCATGAAATGTCCTTACTGCAGCACAATGTCAGATACTGGTCTTTCAACGGCCGACACCAAGAGGGCAATGAGCGCTGGATCATTCCGCTGTACATATCCGACTCCGCTTTCCAGCCATAAATAAATTATGGCCATGTCACTGAAAAATTGCCATGTACTATCCTATTTGTGTGGACAATTCTTCTCATCAGCGAGTTTCTTCTGATCAAGCACATTACAGGGCAATGTCATCCACAAAATCTGTGGCATTGAAATTGTTACTTTTTAATCGATGTTTATCAGTTTAGAACGCATTCCTGGGCTTATTGTCCAAAACAAAGCATTATTCACATTTAGATCTATTAGCTCCCATGAATCAATGTTCCTTTGCAGTTTCGGACAAAAAATTGGGCGTTCTGCAATCTCTGAGACCGGTTAAATAGTTCCATAATATCTCCCATACTCTCTGAAGAAAATAAGATTCCCAACTCCTGTAATTCTGACAAAGTGTGTTGCGCAGCCTGTTGCCAATGCGCCTTTGCTTCATCAATTAGAAATATTTGATGTTTGGGCAATGAGATCCCGACAGTGTTCTTCATTCTTCTAATCAAATTCGGAATCCCGTTGAACATGCAGTGTCCCCAGAGCATCTATTTCCATTCAATCTGGTGAAGATAACAAAGAATACATTTCCAGTGGACTGAGTTTCCAATTTTTTCAAATTGCACGCTTCTGTTGCTGGACAATGGCCAACATTCACATTATATCAGTTAGCAGTTCTTTGGCTTTGACCGCCTTTGCCGGCAAGCCTGATTTGGCGACACATCGAAAAACTTCTGCTGTTCATTTTAAGATAGAGCACCTGTCGTTTTCCTGTTCACCTGTTTAATTTATTGCATATTCTGGGAATACATGCAGAGATAGATCAAGAGAATCCAACACATTTGGCTACTACCTTTGCTCTGCTTTGCTAATTCGGTATCTCAGACTTAAACCCCATATCCAAAATGACCGAACACGTGCTAAGCCAAGGGGTTGACTGGCACCCCACGCCCATCATGGGAAAACGATTACAAAAGAATGGAATATTTCCTCCACCACAAGAATTTTTCAATATTTTGCTTCGAATTTATTTACAATGCCAAATGTTGTTTTGGATTTAAACGCCTTATATATTTTCTGAAAAAATCTTTCTTATAGTAGCACAAGTTATGTCATTCAGCCCATCGAGTCTACTCTGCCATTCAGTCATGACTGATCATTTTCTCAACTGCATTCTCACGCTTTCTCCCCTTAACCTTTGATACCCATGATACACAATGATCTTCCGCTATCAGTATTAAATATAATCAATTACCTGGCATCCACAGACTTCAGTGACAATGAATTCCATAAAATTAATCAGTCTTTGGCTGAAAAAAGCTTCCTGTCATCTCCATTCTAAATGTTCTTCCATTTACTTTGAGGCTGCGATCTCGGGTGCTAATCCCTTCCACCAATGGAAACATCTACTCTCTCCAGACCACTGAGTATTTAGTTTGTTTCAACTAGATCACCCTTGTGCATCTAAATTCCAATAATTATAAACACAGAAGCCTTAAAAGGTTAAGCTTTTCATTCTTGGCACCATTTTCGTGAACCGTCTTTAAATGTGTTCCAATTCCAGTACATCCTGCCTGAGATATGGTGCCCAAACCTGGTCACAGTTCTTCAATAGTGCTCTGACCAGAGCCTTATAGAGCCTCAGATTTACATTCCTATTTATATTCAAGTCCTCTCGAAATAACTGTCATGATTGCATTTGTCTTCCGAACTACTGACTAAACCTACAAATTTGCGTTAAGAGAATCCTGGACTAGAACTCCCAAGCCTCTTTGTACTTCAGCCAACTGAATTTTCTCCCCATTTTGTTATGGTACCTGACACTAATCTTCCTTCCAAAGTACATGGCTTCACAATTTCTAACGTTGATTTTCATCTGAAAATCCTTTGCCCACACTCCTAACTTGATCAAATCATTGTGCAGTTCCCCAAATCCTGAATGCTACACATCCTTCTACCTATTTTTCAATCAGCTGCAAACATAGCCAGAATGTCCTCAGATCTACCATCTCGGTCGTTTTGGTCTGGTAAAAATACATACAAGAAGACACGTGTTTTCCAGGACAACCTAAGTGTATTGTCTTCAATTACATTAGTCACATTAAAAATGCGTATGAGCCTAATAAAGTGATTAGCAAATACATATATAAATGGGTGACTCTCACATGCCTTGGCAAAATAGGGATGCCTTGCAATATCTGATAGTTCGTGCTCATTGATAACTTCAGCGTCAGTGAGAAGACCAAAGATCTGTAAATAGTACTGTAACCAAGAATACATCTGGGCATGGAAGGGAATTTTTGCTGGTAAACAGCCTGTTTCAGAGATTTTGCCTAAGACCATCTTCAAGCAAAATAATGCCTGTTTCCACCTGAGTTTCCCCACCTCAGCGAAACTTTATTTACACGCTCAATTAACACTGAATAAACTAGTCTGGTGATGCAAGATTTAATATAATACACTAAGTAACATGTATATTGGTGTGTTTTTTTGATTCACGAAAGTCTGAGGCACCGCTGCAATTTTAGGCGACCTATGTTTTGAAATAGACTATTAAGGACCGGTATGGTCATTCGGTCATTTTGTTTTCTCTGCAAATAGTAAGAATTCAAACCCGACGTGAGCGTTCAAACTTCCGATCTGATAAGTTTTCTTTTGCAAACCCAAGCGAAGTTAAGTTTATAAATCTTATTCACATAGCACGTTTTTCATCAAACAGGTTAAAATATATAAAACATGTATGCAAATTATTTTGTGTTTTCATTTCCAGAAAAAACACAGATTGAAAAGGACCACGGTAATATCAACTAATGATCATACATTCTTTTTCAAAAGTGTCGTGATGCAATGTTCTTCCTCTGGACCTTGGCATAATGCTATTTGGATTTATGTAACAAATGAGTACGTTTATCTTTTCTGTTCGAAGGGAATAGTGTGCTCTTTCGCTTTGAATAGGTGCAAGGGGAGTTATTGTGTTTTTTATTTCTTCATTTTACTTGTTCATGGGATGTGGGCGTCGCTGGTTGTGCCTACATTTGTAATCCATTCTTTACAGCCCTGCGAAAATTATGGTGTGTTGCCCTATTGATCACCTGCAAAAAAACAAAGAACAAAGAACATTACAGGACAGGAAAAGGCTTTCCAGCCCTCCAAATCTGTGCTGATCCAAATCCTCTATCTCAACCTGTCAGCTATTTTTAAGGGTCTGTATCCATCTGCTCCTGCCACTTCATATATCTCTTTAAATACTAATGAAATGTCGATAAAAGTCCAGCCACGCCCACCTCCGCTGGCAACGCATTCGAGGCATCCACCCCACCCCTACCATCATCTGCATGAAAAACTTTCCACGCATTTCTCCCTTTAAAAATTCTCCCTGTCATTTTGAACTTGTGACTCCTTGTAAATGAGTCCCCCACTCTGGAGAAGATATCTTGCTACCTACACTGGCAATACCTGTCATGATTTTGTAAATCTCAATCAGGTCCCACCTCAAGCTTTCTAATGAAAATATTCCCAACCTACTCAGCATCTCTTCATCGACATGGGGAGCAACTCTACAAAGGGAATATTCGACAGCAGTCTGATTTTGAAATTTGACATTTTGGAAAATGTTAATGAGGGCTTTATTGTACTAGTATTATACAAGTGAAAGAAGGACAGAGGTTAGGGGAAGGAGTTGTATATCCTTGTAAGTTAGTTATTCTTAGTTAGGCATTTAAAGAAAAATGAAGTTGTTAGATTTTAGCAAATAAATTATATTCAAGTTTAACCAAGGACAAAAGTAAAGCTGAAATAATTTGAGAATTACTCAAACACGTATGTGTGTCAGAGAAACAGTCAAGCGTGGTAGAGGAATAAAAATGTAAACTACACAAAAATGGAGTTCGAAGATATTCAAAGTAAGAGAGAGAGCAAAGAGAGAGGCAGAGAGAGAAGAGACAGAGAGAGGAAAAAAGAGAGGAAATGTGAGAGAGAACGATCTTAGGTGATAAAAGATAAATAGGAGAAATGAAGAGAAAAAGAGAGTAAGTAAAGGGAGAGAGAAAGAGGGAGAGAAGAAAGAGAGAGACAATCAGAGAAAGTATTTAAACTTGTGAAGTTGCGACTTAGTCAGCAAAGTCAAATTAACGGTAAGGAGACTGAAAAAATGTAGTGATATGCACAAGTGTGTAAAAACTCTCCTATATTATGATAAGAAAGATGTTGAACCCTTTTTTATTTAAGTTGTGATATTGTCTTGTCAGATGGAGTAGTCCAGGGATTTATGGGTAACGCTAGTTCAGACGAAACTGGAAGGCAGGGCTTGTGGGGTATTTGTCACGTTGTCAGATGATGGAATCAAAAAATATGAAGAGTTAAAACAGGCTACTATAAGTGCTTCTGAATTGCTACCAGAAACATATAAACAGCGGTTCAGAAGCACAAAGAATGAGTCAGGTCAGACTGCTGTTGAGTTTGAATGTATTAAACATTGTCATTTTTATAGGTTGGTGCGATCTTTGAAAGTAGGTTGGTCGTTTGAGGTTCTACGAGAGCTGATTTCACTCGTGGAGTTTAAAAACTCTTTTCCATAGATGGTAAGAACTCACGTGGAGGATCAGAAAGTTCAGAAAGTGAAAATCACTGCGGAATTTGCAGATGAATCCATGTTGATGCATAAGACAGACTTCCGCCCAGAATTTCATGCAGTGAGGAATAGAAGTTGGGAGAAGAGGATTTACCACACTCCAAAGTCAAGAGTAGATAATACTGTTAATAATTAAACACATGTTAAAGAAGGGTGTGAAAAGGAGGTAAACGAATCAAATATTTTCACTGTAATGCCGTGGGGCATTGCAGTGCCAGTGGGTTCAAAAGGGCACTGGATAAATTGTTTTCATTTCTAAAATGTTGAACACGAAAAGTCACAGTGCTGGTCTTTAAATAAAGTCATAATGGGAAAAATGTGTCAAAAGATGCTCAGTCAGTGGCATTAGTGAAGGTAAGAAATGAGACCCCAAGAAGACCCGAGCAGCTGCACGAGAGTGTGCAGT
Source organism: Chiloscyllium plagiosum (assembly GCF_037043375.1). NCBI lineage: Eukaryota > Metazoa > Chordata > Chondrichthyes > Orectolobiformes > Hemiscylliidae > Chiloscyllium > Chiloscyllium plagiosum. Next base: position 15,248,295 of record NW_028270176.1, read on the forward strand.
CTCGGCACGGGACTGGGTATGGAATTAGGACCTGATCTCTCATATAAAAGAATTAACATCTGTGGGTAAAGTTACTGTGAAAGAACAGGGGGAGAAGCATAAGAGGTATAATTTTGAGAGATACAGTAGCTAACCAGTTGCTGATCGCAAGGGATGGGCGGAAATGCAGTCTAGCGGATCATGATGCAGTTGTATAAGACTCTGGTGCGGCCGCATCTGGAATATTGTGTGCAGTTTTGGTCGCCATACTATAGGAAGGACGTGGAGGCACTGGAAAGGGTGCAGAGGAGGTTTACCAGGATGTTTCCTGGTATGGAAGGAAGATCGTATGAGGAAAGACTGAGACACTTGGGGCTGTTTTCATTAGAGAAAAGAAGGTTTAGGGGTGACTTGATTGAGGTGTACAAGATGATTAGGGGGTTAGATAGGGTTGACAGTGTGAACCTTTTCCCGCGTATGGAGTCGGGTATTACAAGGGGGCATAGCTTTAAATTAAGGGGGGTAGATATAGGACTGAAGTTAGGGGTAGGTTCTTCACTCAGCGAGTCGTAAGTTCATGGAATGCCCTGCCAGTAGCAGTGGTGGACTCTCCCTCTTTATGGGCATTTAAGCGGGCATTGGATAGGTATATGGAGGATAGTGGGTGAGTATAGGTTAGGTGGGCTTGGATCGGCGCAACATCGAGGGCCAAAGGGCCTGTACTGCGCTGTATTCTTCTATGTTCTATGTTCTTACGCAAGAGTGTGGTACATTTTGCGGAAGATGAACACACATTTATCTTTCCCCATTGTTAGATCAATTTTGAGTGCCAACTCACGACTGGGGAAATTCCAGTGGGAGTGATTAATGCAGCTACTTTGATTGACTCTTTTTGTCTCTTCAATCTATCAAGTTAATAAACTCTGCAAAGTCAACGTGGATTGAAACAGGTTTTTCATAAAAGTGAAAGGAATTACAGGAAAGTCACGCGAGAGTCGTTACATTTGCTTACGTGAAGTTGTAGTATTTCATAATTTAAACACAGACATCATGAAATGGAAATATTAGGCATGGATTTTTTTTTTCAAAGTATTGGATATCTACCTCCTCAATAGCGAAATGGAGAAAACCTGAGACTTAATCATTACTTTTTTTTTTCAGAAATACGCAGATTGAAGAATTTACTGAATGATGCAGGTGAATTTAAGTTTTAAGGAATTAATATATTGAACACACGACAACAGTTTTTTTTTTCAAGAGCAATCTTCATGTTTGACTTCAAACTCGAAATGATAATCAAAGACTCTTTATTAAGTTGACTACAACCTCTTATACAGATTAACATACAGATTAACAAGACCCAAGCCTTGTCACATAGATTTTCCTTTAATCTATTCTTTCTTTCTTTCTTTCTTTCTTTCTTTCTTTCTTTCTTTCTTTCTTTCTTTCTTTCTTTCTTTCTTTCTTTCTTTCTTTCTTTCTTTCTTTCGTTCTTTCTTTCTTTCTTTCTTTATTTCATTCTTTCTTTCTTGCTTGCTTTCTTTCTTTCTTTCTTTCTTTCTTTCTTTCTTTCTTTCTTTCATTCTTTCTTTCTTGCTTGCTTGCTTTCTTTCTTTCATTCTTTCTTTCTTTCTTTCTTTCTTTCTTTCTTTCTTTCTTTATTGATGATTAGGCTCTTGTGAATTATCTTATTTCAATGCAAACAATTTCTCCACAACATTTTCTGATAATTCTGAGTTCCTTCAGACCCCTCTACTCATTAAACTCTGTGTTTCACAAAATATCTGGCATGTTACTTGTGTTCTGCTTTTGACAAATAAGCAAAACATACATTAACGTGGACAGTCATATATTTAAACCAATTATGAATTCCTCTCTTTGTGAATATGTAGGAAACAAATTTGTCTTCATAAATCTCTTTTATTCCTTCACGCACATATTGAAACATTTGTTTTCTTTGGAATAATTTGCTCCAGTACCTTATTTTCACTTGCTTAATAAATTTCTTTGGTCCTATTTTGATTATTTCCAAATTACGCTTTCTGAAGCATTCTGCTTCTTTCTCGTAATTCCTATATTATTTGAGAGCTATCTGAGGAATTCCATTTACATGCAATATCACGTCTGAAGATACTTTCTTTGCAGTTTAAAAATTGCCAGCTTCTCATTTACAGTTAAATTATGGGCAACAACTACCCCTGTTCCTGTCCGTATACATCCTTACAAATATAATGTCAGCTGACACATTGTTGATCTTATGTTAAACTCACGCCCTTGCTAATATCTTGTGACAGCTAAAATTGCTCGAACCGAAGCAACCCCCTTGTGAATCGTTTCGGTCCTCTGTCCGTTGCAATGGGGATAAAAAAAAGAAACTCTTCAGAAAATTCGCAGGTCAAGCAGCATCTGTGAAGTGAAGGTGGCATCAATCTCTCGGGTGCAGTGACATTTCTTCGATCACTTCCTTCCATTAGCATATATTACTTCAGCAGTGCATTAATAACAGTTTTGCTAGCTCAAAAATAATGTCAGTGCTCTACCAATGTATGCCACGACCAATAAACGCAAGTGCCATATATACCTGCTTAATCATTCTGTTAGCAATTCCTTCATCTTCAACGATCTCGAAACAGTGTCACAAGGTCTTGTCTCTAGAGATTCCGAACATGACTGGCGTCAATCGTTGGACAATGTGTTTATTCTATGTGAAACCAGCAAAGTTAAAAGTTTTACAAAGACGACAAACACTTTTGTCCTTCATCATAATATTCCACCAATAAAGTTGAACAGACTGTACTGCTTTGCTATACAAGCTGTTCTAACACAACTGCAAAATGGAATCAGCTGTACAATATGAAAATATTGCTCATGTAAGCGTGTAGCATAAAGCAGATAGAATCTAATATTGTGAATTAACATCCCATCATTCTTTTCTCGATCATTGGAGAAGTGATAAAATGTGCTGTCAGCAGAGCAATCCACCAGCGCCTGCTCAGTAAAAGGAAAATGCCCACTTGCAGCCATTTGGATCGTGCTGTGGGAAACCAACTCCTGACCTTATTACAGCACTGGTTCAAACAAAAACAGACAGCTGAATACCTGAGCTGAGTAGTACGTGCCAGAATCGATGTCAAGGGAGCACTGATCTGAAGGAGGCAGCAGGAATACTTAGATAAACTGCAGTCAAAGGCAAACGGGGAACCACTCTCTGCTCATTCCAGTCTTTACTGACGCCGAGAAAGCCTGTTGTGCTTTTTGGAGATCTCTTATTTCATCTCCACGGCAACTAAGCATGAATTCCTATCGCTGTATCCTCAGCTGAAGCTTTATGCACTAATACAGCAATGAGATTTCCTACATCATGTTGTCTGATGCGGGAATTGCACAATGTTCAACAAGATTTTGGGTTCTTCAAGGAGAGAACCAGACCATCTCTAAATGCATACACTATCTAAATGAAACCTAGACTTGGGCTGAAAAGTGAAAAGTCTCATTTGCACAATATAAATGTATGGTAATAGACATCCACAAAGAGAAACAATCTAACTGCCAAACGTGAAATGCAATGGTGTTTATATCATTGAAACTCTCACGAGCAGGATATGAGACTTCTTGTTAACAACAAAGTTGAGTGGAATAATCGTATTGGTAGTTGCTGCAGCACAATTCATTGGTTTGGAAAGGTGTAGTGCGCAACTCACCTGTCGATAATAGTTCAACGAATATAAGGCACAAATCAAAGGGAGACAAAATGTTTCAACGTATCTGGTTGACAGCATTGCCAAGTTACAAGAAGTTTTAAATCATCAATCTGGGCATAATTATGTTTCATTGTTTCACACTGTTGCCTCACATTGCCTGGGAATTAGGTCAATATCAAGTTCAGATGACGACCGCTATCGAGTTGCGTATACTGCCTGTGACTGGATGTGTTTCCTTCGAATGCTCATGTGTCTCCCATAGGCCAAATTTGTGTAGGTTAGGTGGATTGGTGTTGCCAAATTGCCCGCAGTATCCAAGAATGCGCAGACCACGTGGATTTACAATGGCAAACCCAGGGTTACAGGGCTAGGCAATGGTAGGGTGCTCTTCAGATTGTTGGTGTGGACTCGATGGACCGGGTGTCCTGCTTCCATGATCATGATAAATACCTTAGCTTATTGGGGGCACACTAACAAACGTTAATAACTCCCCAACCAGAAATGCTTCAGTTCAGATGTTTTTTTTTTACAAAATTCACACAATTGTTTGCTAAAGATCTGAGAACAGTATCGAGCAAGCTCATAAATGCTACTAAACGGGAGAATGTAGCTGCAGATATAGCATTCAGCCCAAATGGAGCCTTGCCTCCCGACTCTGTCTGGCTTTACCTCATTTTTCACTCGCCTGTGAGATCACTGTTGAATCATCTCGCGATGAGAAGACTACGCTGAGGCCATTGCAGGACGAGAGACCACAACGTAAAGGTGGACGCAGACCAAGCTGGGCTACTGAGATATAGCCACGTCAGACGGGGCAGACTCCAGTTTGACCCATCAGGCTGGCACGATAGTTAAGGGACTTCCATGCTTGGCTGGAAAGCTGCCAAAGTACGCTTGTGCGATCCCTCCTGGTCTGTTCTGAGGCTACGAGTTCCACACCCGAACGTTCTGAGGCAGTGACATTGGAGGCCGTTGTTTCCGAGGCCAGGTTTTCAAAGGCAGCTACATACGAGTCTGGCAGATCCGATTCCTGCAGTTTGAAGGCTACGAGGTCCACGACGAGGAATTAGAGTTGTGAGATGCCTGATGTTCTCATGCAGCGAAGAGAGAATGGAAGAGAGAACATGAAAACATAAAAATAAAGAACAGGAACGAATGGAGCAGATCAGCAGTAGCTAAAGTTTATGAATGAGGTCATAAAATTCTCGAGATGTACAGCATGGAAACAGACCATTCGGTCTAAACCGTCCATGCCGACAGGCTATCCCAAGCCAATCTAGTCCCACCAGTCAGCACCAGGCCCATATTCCTCCAAACACTAAACAATGGCCTAATCAATGTTTTGTACAGCCGGAACATGACCTCCCAAGTCCTGTACTCAATACTCTGACCAATGAAAGAAAGCATACCAAACGGCTTCTTCACAATTTTATTTACCTGCGACTCCACTTTTACATAGCTATGAATCTGCAGTCCAAGGTCTCGTTGCTCAGCACCACTTCCTCGGACATTACCATTAAGTCCTGCTAAAGTTTGCTTTCCCAAAATGCAGCAACTCGCATCTATCTGAATTAAAAACCATCTGCCACTTCTCGGCCCAAATGGCCCATTTGTTAAAGATCCCGTTGTCATCTCGGGTAACCATCTTCTCTGTCCAGTACATCTCCAATGTTGTTGTCATCAGCAAACGTACTAACTGTACCTCTTATGTCGACATCCGAATCATTAACTTAAATGACAAAAAGTAGAGGACCCAGCACCGATCTGTGTGGCAATCCACTGGTCACAGGCCTCCTTTGAGCCAGTTCTGTATCCAAATGGCTAGTTCTCACTGTATTCCGTGACATGCAACCATGCTATCAGTCTGGCATGGGGAACCTTGACGAATGCCTTACTAAACTCCATATAGATCACATCTACCGCTCAGCCCTCATCAATCCTCTTTTTTACTTCTTCAAAAAACTCAATAAAGTTTGTGAGACATGATTTGCCTCGCAAAAAAAACATATTGACTATCCTTAATCAGTCCTTGACTTTGCAAATACATTGTTGAATATGACAGACAAATGGAAGTGTCTGTGAAGTGAAACTTGTCGTTTTCCTTAACTTTTAGATGATGTCTAATAAATTAAGAATAGTCATTGCTTGTTTGTGAAAAATGGGGAGAGAGACAAAAAAAAAGTATCAAAGTAAGAATTCGGTCAAGCATTATGAAGTGAACAAACTGGAGATGTTGTCATCCTAATCAATTACAACATCGTCACCGTCTTCATAACTATCACGAATGTTGAGATTAATATCTCCATATCACATTGAAGATTGATCAGCAACAATCTGGAATTGAATAAATTAAAATACCGGTTTGCAAACTGCACAAAACAGCATTTGGTCACATACCAGCAAGTGTTGCCTTATTTCTATTATAGGAAGACTGAAATTTGTTCCGGAAATTGTTCTTCCTGGTTTGTTAATCAGTTTCAAAGTAAAAATGCGAGACAGCAAATAGGAGATTTAAGTTGTTTTAAAGAAAGTTTGAGAAATTGTTAATTTGGACATTCATGACTTGAATTTTATGCGAGAATAATAACCAGTTATATATGTTAATATGAAGGAGTTTATTTTTGGATGGTCCAGTATATCGTGTTGTGAACTTTATGAATTCAAATCTGATGGTGACTGGAGTGGTTTTACATTCTCAATCCTTTGTATATTGTGGGATTTGGGTGAAACATACATACTTCAAAACTGAGAAGTTGGATCTAAGTGAGTAATTGGAATTATTCTTATCCTTCTGAAGATGTGGACAATGTATGGATTCTAACGTGGGTTCGTATAATAGTAAATATTGCAGTATTATTAAGAAAGCTGGTTTAACATGTTCGTTTTTAATGCAATTCAATTAGTTGAACGAAAAAAGGAGTAAAATAATTAAACATTGAATTGATGTTAGATCGGCGAGGAAGTAATTAATTGTAGAACTATAGTTTTAGTCATGTAATAATTATGATATTGAAGAGAATCTAATATTATGGAAGAGAGTGACAATCTGCACATGTTGATGATTGATTTCACTGCCATTTCCAGATTCAAGTGGATGGACTGTGATAAGATGGCAAGCAAAAGCAACAGCTAAGAGAGTGGATAAATCCTGCAAGTAAATGTGACAGTATCTATGGTCAACCAAGATTGAACTATCATCACAGTTATAACCGCAGCCAACATATGTTGGGACTTGTCCTCTGAGCTCTTATCTGCAGTTTATTAGTTGACAAAGAAAGGGAGGTATGATGGTGGTCTGCTACACATAATGCCACCTTATTATCATATATGGAACCTGGGATGTGGCCGGTATAAACGTTTCCGAGTTATATTGGCTGGGATCCAACACTATGATGAAATCTAATGAATTAATTGACGGAGTGCCAGAGAGTTTTCTGCTAGGATTATTGAATTTTAGGACATCAGTTACCCATATCATAGACTTAATTGGAAGCACAGTATTTTGGTGTTTTAGTATAAAATGCTTTATTGAATTTTGAATTATTATTTACTTACGACAGAGGAAAGGCTGCGTACTTGTGCTAAAGGTAATAAAAACGACATTAATAAAATATGCTAAAATTTACTAACAATTTGATAAAATAAAAACATGAAGTGAGGCCAGGAAGAGTGTGATTTTTTTAAATTGCTAAAGCTGGGAGACTATTCAAAACGTCATGGATGATTGGTGCGTTTGTTTCGCAGCACTTTCAATCCGAAGTCAATTGAAATGTACATTTTGTTTTGATGTTTTAAAAGTAAAACACGAGATCTGAGAACACTGCTTCCCCAGCTTCTTGGATTTGAGTTCACAAGTTTCAGTAAGTGTTGTGAAAGAAAAAGAGAGTATTAGCTAAAGGCTTCCATCATAAATGTACAACGCATGCATTTTCTAAATAAAACGCATAAGCTCCCCTAAATTCACCTGAGAGTGCAATGTCAAAAGCAGTGCGGCAGAGGTCCTCGCAGATTCAGAAATCTGTAACAATAATTCCTTTACAGTTATATATCTATCATGCACAGTAAAATGCTCAATCCGATTACTTTCTTTGTTAATTTTAGAACTGCAGACAACTGGAAAAACAAATGGTAAGAATGAACATTCTGACAATTTGCACCACAGAGCTATTGAAATGCTTTCGTATTTCGGGTTTAGTGACTTTTTTTCCCCAAGAAGCGCAATGATGGGATTGAATACGACATTTTAGGGAAGAAGAACAATGTTGTATACGCAGCAGAATAAACTGAAACATAAAGCTCTACATTACAAACCTGTTCAATCAATATGACCGTTCAATTGTAATTGCTAAAGAAAAGTGAACAAATGCTTTTATCAAACGATAATGAAGACACATGGTGTGCAGTGTGTCCTAATTACGTGGATAAAGAACTTCAAAGTTTGTGAGAAGATTTGTAGCTCGGGTGGTCGTTACTGTGGTTCTGTTCGCCGAGCTGAAGTTTTTGTTGCAAACGTTTCGTCCCCTGCCTTGGTGACATCCTCAGTGCTTGGGAGCCTCCTGTGAAGCGCTTCTGTGGATGCGGATCGTTAGTTGTCTTCCTGTTTGTCCTATATAGTGTTTTGTGCAGTCCTTGCATAGGATTTTGTACACTACGTTAGTTTTGCTCAGGCTGGGTATCGGGTACTTCGTTTTGGAGAGTTGTTGTCTGAGAGTGGCTGTTGGTTTATGTGCTGCTATAAGTCCTAGTGGTCGCAGTAGTCTGGCTGTCATTTCAGAGATGTTCTTGATGTATGGTAGTGTAGCTAGTCCTTTGGGTTGCGGCATGTCTTCGTTCTGTTGTCTCTCCCTCAGGCATCTGTTGATGAAATTGCGAGGATATTGTTTTTTGCGAATACCTTGTATAGGTGTTCCTCTTCCTCTTTTTTGCAGTTCTGGTGTGCTGCAGTGTGTTGTGGCCCCTTTGAACAATGTCTTGATGCAACTTCGTTTGTGTGTACTGGGGTGGTTGCTTTCATAGTTCAGGACTTGGTCTGTGTGTGTGGCTTTCCTGTGTACCTTAGTGGTGAATTCTCCGTTTGGTGTTCTCTGTACCCTCACGTCTAGGAATGGGAGTTGGTTGTCCTTTCTTCCTCTCTCGTGAATCGGATTCCTGTGAGTGTGGAGTTGATGATCCGGTGTGTATTCTTTATTTCCGTGTTTTTAATGATTACAAAGGTGTCACCAACGTATCTGACCCAGAGTTTGGGTTGAGTTTGTGGTAACACTGTTTGTTCTAACCATTGCATTACTGCTTCTGCTATGAGTCCCGATATCGGTGAGCCCATGGGTGTTCCGTTGATTTGTTCGTAAAGAACTGGTTGAGCAACAGGAGACAGGGAGTAGTAGTTGAAGGGAGTTGCTCTAAATGAAGAAAATTAACCAGTGGCGTGCCACTGGGATCAGTGCTGGGGCCATTGCTGTTTGTGATATACATAAATGAAGGAAGAAGGCATTGTTCGTGTGATCGGTAAGTTTGCAGATGACACGAAGATTGCTGGAGTAGAAGAAAGCATAGGTGACTGTCAAAGTAAAAAAAACAGGAAAGCTTTTTGATATCTTGCTTGTTAATTAGCTTCTGAAGGTACAATCCGAGGAACAATTCATGACAGAGGCCATATTCGCTGCATTGATGAAAACTATATCATTGTATACAGAGAATTTATAATAAGTGAATTTAGATTAATGTAAACAACCAAAGCTGTCTGAGTGAATGTTTTTCACAAATCAACGATCATCTAGCTAACGAAAATCCCTCCTCATTTCACTTGTTAAAGGGTCTTCTCTTCCCTGTAAGACGGTGGCCACATTCCATACCGTATCTGACAGCAGGCACATCTTTTACACGTCCCCTCTCTCCAGACCTAACAGTGTACTGTGACTTTCAAAATGATCCTACCCCTTCATTGTTTCAAAACTCCAACATGGACAGACCACCCAAAGACCTTTACTGTATTTCATATAACAAATCTTTTATCTTCATGATCCATGGCCAGGACATTCTCCCATAGATGGGATCTAAAACTGTTGGCTCCACCATTCTAGAGGACGGTCTGATCAGAATCATATAAAGCCACAACAGTACTCCTGCGCCCAATCGAAAAGTAACATAATATTTCGTTCGCCATCCTAACTGCCAAGTGAACGTGCATGTTTACGTTTAGCAAGTGCTGAGTGAGAACTCCAAAGTGCCTTTGTGCGTCAAACGTCAGACGACTTCCTTCGTTCAGAAATTAGTCTGTGTCTCTTTTCTATCAACAACAACTTCATAACTGCTATATTCTATCTTGCATTTCATTTGGAACTTCGGTGCCAATCTTCTCGCCTGTTCGAGTACCTCTGTAGCGTCCCGTTTCCTCAACACGACGTGAACCCCACACACCTTTGCTCCTTCTGCACATCTTAACTCAATGCACTCAGTTCTTCACCAAGATCGTTAATATGTGACGTAAATCGTTGTGTGGAAAGAATTGACTTCCGCAGAAATTCACAAGTTATCTCTTGCCATTCTGAAAATTCGGCATGTATCCATATTCTCGGCCTTCAGCGAATGATCCAGTCTTCTGGACAAGACATGAACCCGCACATCTTATCTAATTTAGCCCCCCTTTGTCCGGCACTTTGACAAATACCTTCTGAAAATCCATATTGACCAAGTGCACACACGCTCCGTTGTCTAGGTTTTTCATTACCTCCTTAAATAACTCTAACACATTTAACAGCCATGACCTGTCATTGACGAAGTCATGCAACACATCCGTATTTTACCATACATTTCTAAGTACTCTTTCTTCTCATTCTGAAAATGCACTCTTACAAAACACTGTGGTCAATGTGATCGGGCTGTAGTATGCAATCTTCTGCCTCTCTCCCTTCTTAGCAAGGGAGCCAATTCAGCAACTTCCAGCCCTCTGGGCCATTGGAAAAGCAGGATGATGTGGATAGGATGGTGCTATGAGAATAGCGTTTTATGTAGTTCGATGTGGAACTCACTGGGTTGAATGGCTGCTTCCAAACTACAGAAATGCTATATCCAACGATTCATTCTCTGATTGTATGATCCTCTCTGGCTACAGCGATTGCTGAATGATCACCAACGATAGAGCTACACTCGCGGAAACTATCACCATCAGAAATCTGAGTGCTGTTTCCCTGATCGGTTAATCTATACACCTTTAGAAATTGTTGTGGTTCTGTTCACCGAGCTGGGAATTTGTGTTGCAGACGTTTCACCCCCTGTCTAGGTGGCATCCTCAGTGCTTGGGAGCCTCCTGTGAAGCGCTTTTACTCCGGCATTTATAGTGGTTTGTCTCTGCCGCTTCCGGTTGTCAGTTCCAGCTGTCCACTGCAGTGGCCGGTATATTAGGTTCAGGTCGATGTGTTTGTTGATAGAATCTGTGGATGAGTGCCATGCCTCTAGGAATTCCCTGGCTGTTCTCTGTTTGGCTTGTCCTATAATAGTAGTGTTGTCCCAGTCGAACTCATGTTGCTTGTCATCCGCGTGTGTGGCTACTAAGAATAGCTGGTCTTGTCGTTTCGTGGCTAGTTGGTGTTCATGGATACAGATCGTTAGCTCTCTTCCTATTTGTCCTGAGTAGTGTTGTGTGCAGTCCTTGCATGGGAGTTTGTACACTACGTTGGTTTTTCTCATGCTGGGTATCGGGTCCTTTGTCCTGGTGAATTTAGACATTCAAGCTGTGCAAGCACACTACATGGACTGAGGCTACCAAAGGCAAGTTTGTCCACTAATTCTCGTCAAGTTCGTGTATGCTGGTGGTCTCTGTCATTAAGAACTCTACTGAAAAAAACGCATTAAATTCCTCTTTTTTTCTTTGAGCCTTGTTTTAATTTTCCCAACCTCAATTCCCAGCGTCATGCTCCTGACTTAATTTTTCGAAACCTTAATATTAAAAAAAACACTTCAACAATTTCTGTCATGTATATTACTGGCTAGCTTGCTGTGATTTTTCATTGTGTTCCACTTTTCGTGCCCTCTTTCTTTGAAGGCTTCCTAATATTTGTTTTCACAATTAATCTCTACGACATTTGTTTTTGCATTTATGGTTTACATGACATCCCATGAACCCATGCTTTCCTCATTATCCCGTTTACATTTTCTTCTTTATGGGGGGGGGGGGGGAATTTATGAGCTGCTGCCAGAATTACCACTAAGCCACCTGCTATTGCTGTCCCACTACCTTCCCTGCCAGGTTCCAATCCAATCAACTGTAGGCAGCTCATTCTTACTTTATTATACTTGCCATTACTCAATTATAATACAGTCCAACAAGTTTCCAGTTTCACATCTCAAACTGCAAGGCGAACCATCGTCACTGCTCAGGAATCTTTCCTTTACACTTAACTCTGTAATTAAGGCTGCCTAATTACACATCTACAAATACATAAATATCTAGCCCCCAGTGGGTTCTACCAGAAGTTGGTCAATTGAAAAAAAAAAACTCATATGTATTACACGATTTGTTTTCTTCAGGTCTGCTTCGAAACTGATTTTTTTTAGGTATATCTGGATATTGAAGTTTCCAATACTTTTTAAAAATTATGCCTTTCTTTCATTTGTTTCTGATCTGCTGATTTATTTTGTTCCCTGCATCCTGGCTACATCTAAGATGTAGCATCTCTCATATGATTCTTTTATATTTTGTGGTTCCTAAACTCTACCCATGCAGATTCTCTGCCTTTTGTTCTTGTTATCAATTTTTTTGACTTTTTGCTGACCTGGCATCACGTCATCACCCCCGCTGCTCACACTCCTGTCCTATCAAGAGGAAGTCTGCTTATATATTTAGTTAGCTGCCTTGAATCCGGCACAACCACATCTCCGTGATTTCCACAACATCCTTCAAGACAATTTCAAACAGCAATGGAATTAATTTATCTTATTGCATAAACTGCATGCATTACAGCATTCCATCCTGTGTTGACTGGTCACTTCTCATCGCAGTTCTCCTAATTGTTTCGCATCGAATCAGATTCATGATTATTTTCATATTCTCTGAACTTTTACTTGTTCCAGAAAATTTAACATATTCAATGAAGGTCTGTACAATTTCTATGTCGGTGAAATTTGCCCAGTAGGTTAGAGATCACGAAACACACCTCGAAGTGAAATTGACAGTTTATTGCAAGCGATATCGCTGGGAGGAGAAAACAGACTAGCTGACACAGAACTTGGAGTCTGCATAGAGAATTTGATTTCTCCTCCTCAGAGCTGAGGATTAGACTAGCTTTATGGTAATGCTGCACAATGACACTGATTAAGAATTACGAAAATGTTTCTGAAAATGGAGAAACTTAGTTGAAAGAGTGCTAATTAGAAAACAGTTTATCGGATGAATGTCTTGTTCCTTCACACAATGCAACATCCAGACAGTATCATGGTTCCATTCATCTTCCCAGGTAGGTGTTAAAGTCTTTTCTGGACTGGTGAGCTGCTTACATTGTCCTGTGGTGTCTGTCTATCTGTCCTAAACTTTGTGTGGCGCTGCTACTGCTGGGTTGTGAAACTGCCCTTAAGGCTTTGAGCCTCTGTCATGTCCACCGGAGCTTGAAACCGTAATCCATTGTCTGCGTATCATCTGACCCTGCTCGGGAATTCTGGGTGTCCTGGTACAATTTGGTCAATTTGCTTTTGTGGGCCTATCGTGGGTTAGTAAATCTTTTCCTACATGTATGCATACCTCACTTCAACGATCTTGAATTTAAAACCTTACCCAAAACCGTGTTACCCATTTCACTAGGTTTCTACTCCCAGCATAATGTAGTTAGATCCATCCTCATATGTATAGCTTCGTCTACCTCAATAGTAATGCAAAGTCCCTGGCGTTCGAACTTCTCTCTCCCATAAAAAAAAAACTTTTCGCCAGATGTTCACATCTTTAGTTTACAGATCATTTCCAAATTTGTTTGTGACTCTTCTAGCAAGTCCGGATATTGGAGTTTTTTGGGGATCAAAAGATTGTTTCCAAACTGTATCTATTTAAATCTATGAGACAATCTTATTCAAATAGGAGTTTGACAAATTTCAAAATAAAGAAATAGCAATTTGAATGAAGAAATTCAGTGGTAGAACATTAGGAATGGTGTCAATCTTTTCCTGAACAAGTCAACGATTAGATTTTTAAATTATGACCACTGAGTCATTAAAATAATTTGCCACAGAGCTATGGTCTAATCGAAATTAATTAATCGGAGACAATTAATGCATTATTTCTCCAAAAGAAAATAAGATGCTTGACAGAAAGTGACCATCAAGCAAAGAAGCAATGATGAAGACAATTACCTTCAATCATTTTCAGTGGCAGTCCATGATCTGATTGTCTTTTTCTTTAACTTCTTTCCAGGTTCTGATTTTTCTAAATCTTAAGTTGCACGAGCATGCCAAACCGATGACACAAATGCTTGTGAACAATAATTATGCTTGATAGGTTTCCTTTTAGTACACAAAGGGCTGAGATTAGATCTAAAATATAAAGGTTAAACAAAATCACTGACTTATAGAATGTTCTATAATTCATTGGGAATTGTTGAACATTAATTACGTACACTTGAGCTGTCGGCACAAAAGAAATGTTAGAAACGTTTCACGATTACAACCGTACTGACTTTCGTCTGTGAAGCTATAACTATTTGCTTTCTTCGAAGAAACAATGTTTCATCACAAGTCATTTTATTGTTAAGGAACTGTTATGGAACTGTAACTGGAAGTTATTTTATGTGTCATCAATTGCAGAAATCACAATGCTAAAATATCTTTGATATGCAATATAAACCCTCCGTATATATTTCCACTTATCTTCTAAACCTGTGCTGTTCGATTTCACTTCCACATATTCTCAAAATATGTGAACTCTGCTGGATTGTAGGACACGATCATAAAGCACCCACCAGTTCTCTCTATTCATCTGCTCAGTCTTCACCGAATAAATTTCACAGTATTATGAGCACTTCTTAAATTATAATTTTTCTTACTCCCTTCATTTTCATACGACTATAATCAGGCTTTAGATTCAACATAAAGTTTAATGACCTGGAGGTTGTCTAAGATTAGTTGCCAAGATTTAACTCTTTCAAATGTTCCACTCTTTCATCAAATTGGACTCTTTGCAGCATTTACTTTTGGAGAGAAATGTATCATGAATCACAATGTTTGGATGATATAAGAGCTGGTCATCAGAGAGATGCAAGTTTAATTTATCTACTGTTCCGATTCGAAATCTGTTTCTTTATATACTGCACTAATGCCATTTTGAAAATACCACAACACCATAAGACAGAGAGTAGCACGTAAACAATTCGGCCCATGGAATCTGTTCAATCATTCGATCGTGACTGACACTGTTTCAAACCTACTTACTCGCTTTCTTCCACGAATCTTTGTTCCCATTGACAATCAATAACGTATCCATTTCTGTTTTAAATATACACAGTGTCCCGCTTTTCACACCCTTCTATGGTAATGAATTTCAAAGTTTCACAGTCTCTGCCCGATAACGTTTCTCCTTATATCTGTTCTAAAAGGCCTGCCTTTCATCTCTGGCTGTGCCCTCCCGTAACCTTCTTTCCTGACAATGGAAACATCCTCCCAATGTCCACTTAGTCCAGCCCGCACAATACTCTGTACCTTTAAATGAAATTACCCATCATCCTTCTAAACTCCGTCGAGTACAATGTCACAGTACTCAAACTTTCCGTTTCAGTTCAGATTTTCATTCCTGCAATAATTCTTGTGAGCCACTTCTTGATCTGCTCTCTGTCCAATGCTTTCTTCCTGAGGTGTGTCGCGTACAATTCCTCACTTTACTTTAAATGTGCACTGAGCAGAGCCTTGTAAAGTCTCAGAAGTATATTCCTCCATTTACTTGTTGGTTCTTTTGGGATTAAGACACTATTTTATTTGCCTTCTTAACTCCAACTCAACCAGAAAGATTACCTTAAGTCAAACCTGGACCAGGACTAACAATGCTGTTGCACTTGAGATTGTTGTATTCTCTCCACGTTTTGAAGAAAGGTCTTGCCTCTAGTTTCCTCATCTTCATCCCCACCTTCATCCACGTACGACACTCTTAGTACCTTCTCCACAGCACCACACCCCTCCCATTCATCTCTCCACCCCGTAAGCTCCCAGCCTCATTCCTATTGAAAAGGGCTCCTCCGTAAACGACTATTTTCCTGCTCCTCAGATGCTGCCTGACTTGCTGTGCTTTTCCAGCACAGTAATCTGTAATCTACCCTGATCCCAATGATACCTGAAAAATTACTTATAACGTCTTCACTATCTGTTCAGTTATCTCCATGAGAGCTCTCGGGTGCATGCCTTGTTGAATAAATGTTTTATCCACTTCTGAAACTTTCAGTTTTTCTAGTATATACTCCTTCACAACAGTATTTATCTCTGCCTCCGTCTCTCTTCAATTTTTCGGATATTACTCATGTCTTCCATCATGAAGACTGAACAAAATGCTTATTAAGTTCCACTGCCATTTCTTTGCTCCACATTGCAACTTCACTAGCATAATTTTCCAGTTGCTCAATGCCAACTCCGATTGCTCTTTTGCCCTTAATGTAACCGTTGAAAGACTTGCAACCTTTCCAGCGAGCTTACACTGACATTTAATCTTCTCTCTCCTCTTTTTCTTTCTTCCTTGTCCTCTTTATATCTATGTAGGCCCACGGTCGTTAGCCACAATAAATGTTATCTGATTTGATTTTATGCTTCACTAATTTCTCCAATCATGCTATGGTTGCCTCATTCTCCTTTTCCTCTGTTTCATTTTCCATGTGATGAATCTCTACTGTGTCTCCGGATTACTCCCAGAAACGCCAGTCATTCCTTCTCACTGTATTTCCTGCTATGCTCCTCTGGAAGTCAATTCTGGTCAGCTCCTGCTTCATGTCTCTGTAGTTGTCTTCATTCGAATCTAATACTGCTACATCTTATTTCACCACCTCACTCGCAAATAGTAGAATAAACTCTGTCATATTATGATCACTTCTTACTAAGGATTTCATCGACTTAAGATTCCATATCAAGTCTGCATCATTGCACAACACTCAATACAGAATTGCCTGCGACTTACTGTGCACCACCACGAACCACTCCAAAACATCCATCTCCTAGGCATTCCACAAATTCCTTATCTTCACTGCCAAACTGACTGCCCAAGCCCACCCAGATTTTGAAAAACCCCATGAGCATTGCAATCTTGCCTTTCTTATGCACTTTGTCTATTTCTCGGTGTAACCTATGCCCAAATTCTGCGTGGTACTTGAATCCCTGTTGGCAGCTCCCATTATGCTGCATTTTAATTTCTTGGTTTCTCAACTCTACTCACACAGTTTCTACATCATCTAACCCGACGTCACTTATTGGCGCCGATTTCATTTTATTTTTAATTGCAAGGCAACAACAATCCATCTGTCTGCTTGCCTGTCTTTTCAATAGAATGCATGTTCTTGGATATTTAGCTGCCAGATGGATCGCTCTGCACCATGCCTCCATGATGTTCACATCATACCTCAGAGGACAGATTCAGTTCATAGTAAATTATTATCTGAAAGTTAGAACCTCTAAACTGTGACACATGGTAAAATCATTTTTTCTCCTTAAGATTTTTTTTCGTGATTATGAGCAAAAAGACATAATCAGAAATGATGATTTGCTATATCACGGGGCAGATGACACAACAGAAGTTGGTATGTAATGGGTTTACAACATTTACATACTGATTATTGTCAAGTTTATTATAAATACATTATGAAAATCCAAATGAGGGAAGCATTTTTTTAAGAAAAAAGAGATGCCTGTTTCCATAATAAATCAGTGATCCATTACCTACGTTTTGCGTTCCTTCAGCTGTATAAATTCCTCAACCGTTTGTGAGTGTAGTTTGTGTTCAATTGCATTGTTCTAGATTTGGATTTATATTCATGTTGCACAGCGAAAATATGTCTGCTTCCATCACTTATGGGATGTCAGTGTTTTGTTTAATCATAATTCAGGTCATCCAATACCCGTTTCTGTTTGCTACTTCGAAATTAGATTTGAATTCGAGGTTTTTGCTCATAATAATTGATGTTCTCCAAAGATTACACTGGCACACTGGACTTTTCCAGCAAGAAAAACAGTTGTTTATCACCACTGCCAGATTAACAAGGGATTATTACAGTCTGAATGCGAGTAGTTAGAAAATGCTATATACAAACGCATGTTGCTCTGTGAATGGACTCGTGTTCTCATTATATGTCCTTATTTAAGATTGATGAAATATCGTGATTTTTTTTACAGAAAACGAACTAAATCGTTCTGTGAATTGTAAGTCATTCCAATATGTTTCCGTGATGTGAGTTTGTTTAGTTCATTTGTCTGAATAAGCAGCATGCGAAGCAGTACGATATTGTCAGTGCACGATGAAATCCCATCACGAGCTAAAGTTAACATGAAAAACTCATCTTCTCAACATCTAAACCTCGCTTGAGATATGGTGGCCCTCACTTTCAATGATCACTAATCAGCTCCTTCTGCTTAGACCACCACTCCAGTATGATAAGACTTTGCTCACTTATGCACTTTCCTGTGATAACAAATCATGATCTAATACAAAAATGTATATAGGACTAATTTTACAACAAATTGGAATATAATTGGGATATATTCACTATGCACAGATCAAACTTTGTTGAGAAGAAACAAAGGTAAGCAAACCTATGATTTTCTGTCCCTAAGTACAGCATTTTAGATCCATAGGTTTTTTTTAAGAAGCATTGAACGCCTGATTACTGTGTCTCTTCAGGCACTGCATTCTAAAGTGTCGAATTGTAAATTATATAAGTACAGAAAAGTCCGATGATGGCACCGTGAAGCGACATACTACAACGTAAAACAAGCAACATTCAATGAATTTATTATGCAATGTATGTGAACGCGAAGTGTGCAGAATCATACAATGCCTGATCACACATTATTGCTTCCACAAATTCATTCGACAGTTATGATTGATTTATCCGTATAGCCATATATGTCTGGGCATGAGCATGTGTCTGGTTCGGCAGTCTGCTCCTTCAAAATAAAAAAAATGCGCATTTATATTTAGATACTTTTATTATGTTCGAAATTATTTTTTTTAATCGTAAAATTTTGAATATGCAGATGTTTTACTTCCTTTCTACTTACCACATTATTAGAACAAAAATACCATCACCAATATAAATTACTGACGATATTGAAAGAAACTCTGCTAAAACTGTAAGAATTCATTTAGCTGCAAATATGATGCAAAATGGACATGCATTCTGTTTAAAGCAGTTTACTTACCAATAATGCATTTTGTTGACTGTCTTTCGTTAACACCTTCTGATAAAACTCTCTCTCTGTTAGTGAAAGACTGAATGGATATAAATCCAATGTCAAAGTGCTAGAAAGATAACCATCAGAACCATGAATTTCAGTTGAACAATAAGAATACGTCATTCTAATCTTCCCAACATTATCGACAGAGAGATTGAACATAAATAGCATTCACGTAACAAAGCTAAAAAAAAACGAAAACGGGAAGCTGAAAACGTAGGTCATTGTGAGTAATCTTCCTTTAGTTTCACATGCGTTCCATACCTGAATAACGTGAATCAAATCGTTTACCATGTCATAATTTTATAATATTCATTTGATGTTAAAGCATTCAATCATTTCGTATGAAATTAAGCCAGTATAGGACCCTTCTTTCTCAGGAAACTTGTTGATGAGTCAAGCTAAATCATGCAATTCATGTGTGCAAAGTAGCAATATTGGATTCATTTTACTTCATGTCCATGGTAGTTTGAAGTAATAAAAGTTATTATTTTTTGAAATGGAATGCATTTTATTTACATTCAAAAAAGAGAAACATCGTCTTTAAAGCATTACAACCTCTGATCTGTGACTTAACTAATTTGCAGTCTCATAAGTCTAAATGCATATATTCGCATGATTATGATATGCCTATGTGGCCGAAAATCCTTTTTATGACTACCAATAATCACATGGACTTTTGCATTATCGGCCAGCTCCAATAACCTGAGTCTGTTCTGCTGTGGTCACACTGGTCACTGTTTAAATCGGCATCAGGTGAAATTCATCTTACCGTGCTTTACAGCAATATTACATCATCGTGAATTGTGACTCATTTTCGAACGTCCTATTTTCATTCCCGCCCCAATGATACCTGCATGGAATGCCTAACTTGCTTGTCAACTAAGACAATCATGCTGCCTCACATTCTCTTGCATTCCAATATAGAGACGCTGTCAATGTTTCTGGTTAGTTCCAAATTTCGGGTAGAACTCAAAATTCTCTGCAAGGCACACATTAATTGGGCTCCCTTTTTGAATATAACGCCACGACAACTTTATACAGAAATTATAAAAGAAAGTTTGCCTCCAACATGCTTTAATCCAGCAGCATAACTGCGCATATCTATTATTTTTTGCACAATTTAATTTTGAGCATTGCATTTTTACACATAGTGTCTGACATTGGGACGTATCTGAGTGTTATAAAACACTCAATCATACGTCCACCACCGATTTGACTGTCGACGTTTTTAACCCTATCTTCCCTGCAATTAAATTGTTATTGCCAAAATGTTAGTATGTAATCACCTGTATTGAAAATTGTGTTGCTATTAAAATAGCCTGCAATGTGTATCACTAAAATCCACAAGATATACATCAGATTCTGAGAGCAATTCTGCGCACTAATTTTGAGGAAGAAATGTAGTGCAATTCAATCTCTTTCACGTTTCAGAGCTGGAAGAAACTTTGGAGAAACTGTGTAAGACATGAATATTCAAAACTTCTAATAGAAGCAAACAATTATTCAAATTATTTTAGAATCAGCAATTATGCTGCGCAAAATACTGCTTCCATTTTGCAGAGCCAGGTGAAATGCACATTTACTTTTCGTGGTCAATATCATGTACAGCTAATCAAAGCATTCCTTGCAGATTAGTAACATTGTCAGAACGTGCGTGAAATTGCACGGAATTGCTTAGCTTTCCAAAGCAGAGTACATGGGCACAATTGAAGAACGATTGTGCTATCTTAATGAAAAATGTATGATCATTTTTCTTCCGCAGTTATTGGAGCGGGAATACGAATGAAGCATCACTCACATAACACCTGTCTTTGTCTACAGTTGGCATGCAATTTTGTATGAAATGAAGAAAACACCTCCTCAACGTCCCCTTCATATAAGATTTTTTTTTGGAAATACTTGAATAATTATGAGACATGCCACGAGAAATCAGGATTGATATCTTTCGAGACCAACTCTTAGAAACATTGTTTTTCGGACAATATTGACAAGTGACTACTCTGAATGTAAAGGAACATCGATTGTCACATTCGAGAAGAGCAATTAGTTTACTTATATTGAAAATTTGCACTGTAAATGAATAAGTATATCGAACAGGTGGGAAATGATTTGGAAGCTTTTCAAACGTGATGCCGTGTGGTTCATCTGCTAGATCACAGCTTATGAAAATGAAATTGTACTTTAGACAGAGCTTGTCTTATCATAAAAGAGAGGCTGCTGGTTGATCAGTGTAACATATTGTGCATTTTTTTGTTTATTTTAGAACACCACAGCTATGTTTGAAAAATAATCATTCAATTAAACGATTCATTACTGGTGGACTGGCACGCATATGGGCAAGAATTAGATAGCTTTAGCGTCTGTAGAGGGGAGCGAGAGAGATAGAGTGATAAATAAATTAGTGTCTCGGCTTTTACTACATTAAAACAGGAATGAATTCTGTCACCCTGAGCATGATGCATTATTTTCAACATTTTGTTTTGAAAACATTTTGGACATTATTATTTCTCAAGTTTTTCATCGTTTCAATTCCGTCTTGTTGCCGTTCATGGAAAATGTGAATAAAACATTTGGACGTAACACAATATTGAAATTTGAATGTTCATAGCGATAAATTGCAACCTATAAGCAGGGTCATAAAAAGCACGCTGAAATCCTTCCAAATCTATGATTAAAGCGGTCTTTAGTAACGTCCATGAGTAGTTAACAAGGTTACTGTGAATGACATTTTATGAGGTAAAACCTATTTTAGTGTTTGAAATACTTGTTAGATGAAACTGAATAAGAATATATCTTGAAAGCATTTTTAATAAATGCAGGCACTCATATGTTTACAAAGTCACTCGATCTCCTTCTTAGCACAATGTTACATGACCTGACAATGCCCGGAGTATTCACTCATTACGTCAAATAATTCATACTCCCATTCCAGAATATTTCTAAAAAACATGGAAAATATATTTTTAGAAAATGCTATTCTACAAACGGTTAAATACTGCAACCAATTGTGAAACTGTTTTGTATATTATTGAACTTTAACAAAGTTAAAAATTTATGTGCAGCTTACAGTGTCCTCGAAAAGGAAAAAGGTAAATGCTTTAGATCGAATTAACAGTAATCGAATACCTATGAAATATTTGTAATGACATTCCAAACAATGACCTATTGTGTAGCAGATTTAACCCATAGAAATTTTATTAACTCTGCCAAACCTGTCGAAGTGTTAATTAACGTCAGGAAGATGAAACAATATACAGTCTTAAGTCGAATCAAAAGATAAATCCCGGATCTGAAATCAAAATGCAAGAACTCCTCCTGACCATTGTGATTATTGGAAGAAAAATAAATTACTTCGAATGATAGAAACCCTCGAAATTAGAAAGAGGCCATTTGGCCTATTGAGGCTGCATGGCCCAGTGACTCCATATAAACTATAGGCAACTTAAGATAGCCAATCCATGTAATCTGAACATTTTTGGATAGTGGGAGGAAACCGGAGTATACAGAGGAAACTCACCCAAATAAAGAGGAAATGTACAGACTCCACACAGACAAATACTCGAGACTGGCAACGAACGTGTGTCCCTTTATTATGGCAGCGTTGATAACCACGTGGCACAATTAATTTAGAATTTGAAATGACATAATAATACCCAACCCAGGTCTGTGGCTTTGCACTGTAAATGTGAGCCGTGCAAGAGGTCCCTGAAGATTAAATGTTGTAGCGGTTCTCCAAGGAATTAACAAACACTTTGACGATTTCACAGAGAATTTTATCTTTATTAAAAATAGTCAAAATTAACCATCACTAACAAAAATTTTGCAATGTGCAAGATAAATGAGTAAATAAATGCTCAGGCCAAATTAATCTGTTAAGTAGGTAATCGAATATGTGAGGAACGGTTTAAAAATGCACTTTTTCCAACTCAGTTAATCTAAACTGTACCCTCCAAAATGAATTACACAGAACAATACCTCAGATACATCATCTTGGTCCTGGCTTTTGTCAAAACTGGCTTGATCGCCCGACATCCTCTAGAATACATTAGATGGCATTGACCACAAGGCAGCTCCAGCTGCTACAACCTCCGCACTCGATGACATCACTTCCCACCTACGAGGTCACCTCCTCCGTGAACTCCACCAATAACATCGCTTCAGCTCCCACGGCCGCCATGGAGGTCACTACTGCCGGTGTCACTAAATATGTCATATCCACAAATGGTGTGGAACACACTGCCTCCACAAAAGCCACTGACCAGGTGACTGCTGTATTTACTGTCGTTTACATGACTTCTACAAGCACATTCCTACTCTGAAAAAAAATGTTTCCACTCCAGCTCAACACTTGGCCCGAGAATCAAGCCCATCCGGTGTTTTCTGTCACCCGAGATCCCCTCCTTACTGAGGACGAATGTTTAGTCCTCAACCAGGTGTTGCATCCATTCCACTACCCAACCCCACCCCACCCACAGTTCAATGAATTCTGGACGCACTCACCGCAATGTTGAACGTTTTATCCATCATCTCCACTACCATAGTGATCTTTTCGACTGTGACACCCACCTACCCTTCAAACATCTCTTTCCGCACCTTGAACAAAGTCCATCTTCTTGGAGACCCAATTCCTTCCTGCTTACCCTCCCTCGACCTAATAATTTCAAATTTACACTGTAATCTAGCTCAATTTCTCTACTCCCCCAGCCTCTCCAACCTCATCCAGATACAACACAGGGCCCGCCACTCTTCCCACTTCAATCCCAACCTCACCATCAAGCGAGCTGACAATTGAGGCACGGTGGTACCATTGTGCACTGACCTCTACATCACTGAGGCCAGATGTCAATTTGCTGACACCGCCTCCTGACGTCCCCTCCACCACGATTCTAACTCTCATCATGAAACCATCATCTGCGAATCCATATGCCACCTGATCACTTCAGGTAATTACCTGTCCACAATCTAATTTTTCTTCAATATCACTCTGCCTGTTTTTTGTCTTCCCCAGATCCACATTCCTGACTGTCCAGTTCACCGATAGTCTGCAGCTCATCGTACCCCACAAAACTCATGCTTAGTTCTCTCGACTACTTTCCTGTTCCGCTTCGTCCAGGATCTCCCCACATACATTTGAGATAACACGCAGCCCTCCACCTCCGTTCAACTTTTTGCACTCTGGCCCACATTACCTCATCTTCATCATGGCCATAAAATCTCTCGACATGTGCATTCCTCAACAGGCAGTCCTAAAATCCCTATGTTTCTTTCTCTCGAACAGACACAAGCAGTCCCCCTTCACAAACACTCCCATTTGATTGGAAGAATTGTCATCACCTTCTAGAACTTCTACTTTAAATCCTCCAAATCCCTCGAAACCAAAGGCATAGCAATGGAAAACCACGTTGGTCCCAGTTATGCCATCTTTTCGCAGCCTATTTGGAGAAGCTCTACTTCCAGTTTTACTGGAACAAAACCCACTTTTTCCTCGATTCTACATTTATGACTGTATTCGGTTTGCCTCGTACTCACACAACGCGCTTCACCAGTTCATCACCTACACTAACACTGTCCAAACTGATCTCAGATTTACCTGAACTGTCTCCAAAACCTCCCTCTTATTCCTTGAACTCGTAGCCTCCATCTCTGGCCACAGACGCAACATTAACATTTGTTTCAGACCCACAAAACCTTGCAGCTAAGTGTCTAAATCCTATCACAAATTCTTCTTTAAAAGAAAAACGTGACCACTTCCTGCCAATTCATCCGCTGATGATGTAACTGCTCCTGGGATGAGCGATTTCAATCAAAGACATCCCAAGAAAATAGTACTCTCTCGACCCATCATCAACCATGCCCTTAATTGAATTATATCCATTTCCTGCACCTCCACCCACGAAAGACACCCACTCCCTCACAACCCACCCCAGCCACAAAAAAAGATAGTAATCTGTGGATTTCACTTTGCATCCAAGTAATCCCGAAATCCAGAGCATCATGCTTCAACATTTCTGTCGCCTACTAGAAAAAAAAATATTTCCTTCCCCACCCCTAATTGCATTTTCAGGGACCATATCTTGTGCAACTTCCTCATTCGATCCAAGCTTGCAGCAACTCCGTCTCCATAGTTGGCACTTCCCACTGCCGCCTGAAAATGTGCAAACCTTGTGCTGATAACTTCGCCCTCACCTCTGCCAAGGTCTTATAGGATCTTTGCAAATCCATCAGAGATTTGCTTGCATCTACGCGAACCCCATTTACTAAATTCATTTTTCTCTATGTGATGCCCTCTGTATTGGAGCGTACTCGCTCAAACTCGCAGAACTGTTCTGGGAACATCTCTGTGTGCAAGCATCAACCAAATCCACCTACCAGTGCCTAATTATTTCAAGATCGCCTCCCACTTTCCGATGACATGAGCATTCAGGACCGTCTCCATTGCTTAAAAAGACCACACACAAATTAGAGTAACAACAGCTCATCTTCAGTGGCAGGGGCCCACAGCCATATAGCCTTAACACTGAATTTAACAGTTTTCAAACCTTCCCACAACCCACCCCATATCAAATCCAACCTTCTGACTCAGTACTGCTCTCTTAACCTCACCCAACTGTCCACCTTCCTTCAACACATCGGCTCTCCCCTTTCCACTGAACTATCATAAACAATTCCATCTGATACCAAGTATAGCTATCCAACCTACCTTTCCTCCATATACATTAGGCACATTTAAACGACTCATGGATAAGCACAAAGATGGTAGTAAAAGAGTATGTAGATTTGTTTGATGTTGAAGTGGGCTAAAATGTCGACACTGCACTAAGTGCCGAAAGCTGTATACTATACTGTTCTATCTCCTATGTTCCATGACCTGAATTCCTTCTTACATTGAACCTCACCCCGGCTATTAAACTTCAATATTACAATTTATGTGTCTTTTGACCGTAATTCAACATTTTACATTGTTTCCAATTTTTGTTTTGCGTTACTAAAATTCAGAAAACTTGCACTGTTTTAAGCTGTGTTAAAATGATGTAGTTTGCCTCCATTTTTAAAATTATGTCAGGGAACTGTGTGAACAAGTGTGACTCTATGTTTCTCGAGAATAACTGAGCACATCTTAATAAGAAAACTATCGTGGCATTGAACGCATTAAGAGATTAGTGACAATTTGCAAAGCATTGACGCGGCACAATGAAGTCTACCAAAAGTGTTTACATTCTTTTATAGCTGAGACAATGTTAAATATTAGTTTAGAGAACACATTTATTAACTGTCAGAGTATTAGGTAAATGATTGTTGATTTTGAGGTGATGCATTTCTTCATTCAGAGATTGTTCATGACACGTTGTTGTGAGTTAATGACAGCTTGACAATGTTGAATTATTGAGCGTATTCAAATTTGTGAAGAATGATTGACCGAAGTTAGCTTATTAAAAACAAAAATGGCAGTGGTGAAAAAGTCAGTTAGTGGTACCCCAATATTCTTATGGCTGCACGTTTATGGAATAGAACAGAAAGCTCTGGCAGAAACGTGAGGACAGAACAGATCTTGTGATGTTATTTTAACAATCTGAAGCTGTAATATGAGTCACAGAGATCAAATTAGATAATCAACCAAAGTACATATATCCAATACATTCTAAGCATTATAAGATATGTCCTTAGCAGTACGAAATAAGATCAGACCAATTCTGCGTTATACTGCATGCAAGGCAATTTGCAACAAATTCAGCTGCCAGGCAAATACCCATGTTCCTAAGTTCTCTTGAAATTCAGAAACGAATCGTGCATGGTGTCTGAGTGAGATGTGGAGCATTAAAATCATTTGTGAAGCTAAATTTGATGTGAATTAGTGTTGTCATAATGTCCACAGATGTGGGGGTTGTGGTGTGGTGGTGGTGGTGGTGGTGCTGCTGTGTGCGGGGGTGGTGGATGGCGATATTGTTACTTATAAACGTGCTAACGTATGAAATGTTGCTGCAATTTTCTATCTGAAGAGACAGATAGCTCAATATATGAAAGTCATTTGCACGCACGAATTGGAAAAACATTGTTTATTCCACATGAATCTCAGGTAGTAGACCTGTGATGGACAATTTGGCAAAACTAAACAAACAGTGATTGTTGATCATAAAAATAGAAGATGACTGGCCTATATAAAGGTGATCTCACACGTTTCATGCGCGCAAAATCAAAGTGACAACAGAAGATTTATCACTTGGAAAACTGAATCAATGAGAGAAATCGTATATATCTCCTTCACATATTAACCATTCTGCAGAAAATAGGCAATACTTCAGAAGAAGATACTTCTCGAAGAAGTAGATAATTTCCAAGCTGCTTCTATGCCCACTGAATAGACTAAAATACTGCAGAAAAACAACAATCTTTTGCAGGTCACACGCCCATAATCCCACCCACCATACACACTCATACTCCCACACAATGTCGAGCAATAAGAACAAATCCAATCATGTTAAATACCTTTTCTTCTGAAAGTGTTACCTTCAATGCACACAGAAATACGCAAGTTAAGAAGTACAATTGAAAAAGAAGGTAAATATTATGATCAATTTTTACTATTTTCATGTCTGAACTTGAAATATTGTGGACAAAATATAATAAGATATTTTCTTGGCTCTCTGTTGATTTGATTATTCTACCAGTTGGAGTGATCATGACGTCATTTTATATCCTTTGACTAATTTGCAACAATATAACTATGACTCTAATTTTCCGCTTAGTACCTGACAAGTTCATTGACATCGACGGTGAGCATTATTTTTCTGTCTGATTCGTCTGATGTACAAACACTTTCTGTTTTGCAATCCGTCAACAATTGCAACAAGAAAAATACTACAGTCAGCTTGGGGAAAGTAATTATATTGAGTAGGAAGACAAAAATACAGCAGTTGCAAGTAAAACTCTCGCACTGTGTTCACTTCTCGTGAGTTCCGTTTCCAGTTTGTTACTCAAAGATAGTTAGATGTATTTACTGATATATCTGCTGCATTCACGAGTAAATCTGCAAATGCAAAATTCTATCAAGTGTCTACTGTCTCGAGTATGTTTACAAGAGTAAACAAAAACAGGAAATGCATGTGCAAACTGAGCAGGCACAAGATGATTTATAGTTTTTTTAACTACAGCGTATTGTACGGACTTATCTTCTATTATTCTATACAGTTGACACTATTTTTACACAATGACTTATTTTTGCTGAGGATATTGAAAAACCTCAGGAAGTTAACTGGAAAACACTCTGGAAGTAATTCAATATAAGAAAGATGAGTAACTGAGAGAGTCAATAAAATTTTCAGGTACTTTGAAATTTCTCGGAATGTGATCAATAATATGCTATGCAGATGACGAAATTCTATGGCGGCAGGGATAAGGAGAAAATAATTCATCTTTTCCAAATATAAAGACTTCTGCAAAGGATGAGGCAGTTTGGAAATTGCGAAAAGAAAATTTAACATTTAAATAGCAAAAAAAAAATCAGGCTAACATTTTGCATTCCAACAAACCAGAGTTAAATAGAAAGAAATAGTGACTTGGCAAAATAGCATAATTACATAAATTGGATGATGCTATGCACATCAACTTCAAATTCTAACAAACATTTCAATATTTAATATGTGAGCCAAATTAGATTCAACATTCAAAAGTGTATGTAAATTTCACAAACTCAAGAGATGAATTTTAGCATCTTGTCTTCATTTCTGCTTGCAATGCAATAGAAAAAAGTTGTCAAACATGAAAGCGTTCAGGAAAGATTTGCAATGGGTTTTTTTTCCAGGAATGGAGGGATTCTGCTAAAGGGAGAGGTTGTATAACATGGGGCTTCGAGATTGAAGGGAGGCCTTATAAAATTTTATGAAATCATGTATGACATGTGCAGAGGAACCTCACTTATGCAAAGAACACGGACGAAGAATGATTTGTTCAGATCATTGAATGCCGTATAATTTAATTCCCTCTGTATAGGTTGAATATCCTTTGGAGTGTAGGGGAGCACAAAACCCCTAGGAGAGCATAGGTTGAAGTTGAGCGAAGAAATGCTTTAAAGAACTTGGGCGGGAACTTGTTCACGCAGTGTTGGTGATCGTATGGAAGAAGGTGCCAGGGAATGTGGCGGAGGCGTTTACAAATAATTAAAAAAACCTCTGGATGTCAACGTGAATTGGGAAGTGCTATTGGGACAAAGACAAAATGCTGGAAAATGACTCTAGGTCAGTTTATGATATCCAGTCAGCGCAGACGAGATAGACTGAATGGATAGTTTCTGTGCAGTGCAACGTGGACTCAAAAACAAATAACATCTGATTATCAATGAGAAGAATTCAATTCGGCCTGGCCTTTTGGATACGTGATTTGCCTGGGTCTGCTCCTTTTCCAGAAGGCAGAATGGAGCCTTTGAAATTTAGATGCTCTTGAAACGTAAAAACAACCAATCTACTGTAACAATATGTGAACAAATATCCGGAATGCACATTATAGACTTGGTTAAAATAATTCGCAAACAAATTAAGATACATTCAATGATAGGATTATTGAAGTAGCAGATAAACTGCAAAGCAATCCATGTCTCTTAATTCGATGAAAAACGTAAGATTAAAGTAAAATTGTATTGGTTGCTTGGAAAAAAAACCCAGAAAGAACAAAACATTTAATTAAACTGAGCATTGAATTTTTGTTGCCAGAAAACATTTTCACTTACTTGAACCAAATATAGGAACGCTATTTCAGCTGAAAACATGGAAGGAATGTGGAATGCAGAAGAGCAATTATATTCGTTGTGATAAATGTTGTGAAGTTTTGTTTCAAACGATTCAGACATTCGCGTGACCTTTTTTGGAGAATTCTGCATGCAAGTATAACATTGATCTAAATTGAGAAACGATCCAGCATTCTTCTTCCCGACAATGTATTTTGAAGGTCAGGGTACGAGAAGATATGTACCTGCATGTTTGAAAATGAACAGAACAAGAAAACATGATAGAGAAGAACACTTGATCCTTCTGGTTATTGGAATCATATATATGTATTAAATATAATGTTACATCTTCTAGTCTTCGAATTGGAATTTAAAACAATGAGAGATGTATTTAATGGAAGATAAGGAGACAACGCTATTTTGTTTTATCCACCTAAAGTGGTGGTGGAGTCCAGACCTTTCTTTGATAGGTGAGATTCATATGTTCATGGGCGATGCAACTTGTTTTGAGGGCACTAATACCTTGAAGATATAATCGTATGCACGACTGCCAACACATGTTGTTCTTTTGATACTTGATTTCATACCTTTCTCAAATGAAGTCAGGATTTTGTGAGGAATCGACAAACGCAAACATGGTTTGCCAAGATAAATTACTTTAAAAATGTGTAAGCTGAGAACAATGTAAATGATACGCTGATGGTAGTTTCATTTTCAAATGAAGGACGAAAATTTCAAGGTTATAAGAATGGAGCGAATAAAGAAAACGATGCATGGTGCAGTTGGTGCCTGCATCTTCCTAATCCGCCTTCAAGCAAGTTTTCAACACATGAACTCGAGTTGGCGCATAATTCACCTTAGACTAGTTGAATTACATTAAAGAGCAATCAATATCCATGGAAATCTTAACGAATTGTTGAATACTAAATTGGCAAAGAAAATGCTCATCTAATTTGGATCTTCACTCCCATAGTGAGAAGAAATGTCTCCATCATTGGCAGATCTGACTCATGACCAATGGCAATCCCCAACAGGCACCTCATAAGAAGCATTGATTTTAACCAATCCCTGGAAAATGCATAGATCTGTTTCATCATGCTCAACCAATTCTGACCATCGGAAATGAAGAGAGATTAAACACTGTTGCACTTCTTTATGTTCTGGAAGGAGACAATTTTTAACAGAGATTTGTCTCACGCACACTTCAATAAACACTATGACATGTATGTGATTATTGAGTACGAATATTTTGCGCAGGCTTATGAAAGAATAAGTAATGACCAGCTGCAGCGTTAATGTAGTCGGTAAAGCAAAGAAAAGTCATTAATGGAAATTGGAAAAAATAACTCTTTAATGTTGTTCGACCGGGTATTGTTTGCCATGCATCGTCTGAAACTGAGTGGATAGGCAAATTTCAATACACAGTGTACATTAAAAAACGAAATGCAAAAATATTCATAGCTGAGGTGAAATGGAATTTACAGGGATGTGACTTTTCATTGTTTGTTTTCAATGAAGTGGATGTCAGCCCATTTACTCGAAATGCAGACTTCCTTGCCATGGCAAATCTGTTCTTTTCCGAGTTTGGCTGTTTTTCGTTTGATAACTGATAACTATCGAAGTACAGTTAAAATATTCCAGTAGGTGGGTATTGCTTATTAATTTCCAATGCATTCATCACTTAAAGAAAAGCAAAATTCATCTGACTGGACTATTAGTCCAGATACATTTACTGGAATACTAATAATATTCATGATAGCAGGATTTGCAGGTTTTTGGCATTTCGAATTACAACAATGAAAACTTGACAGAGTACATGCAGCATGGCGCTAATATTCCTCAGTTGAATTATTGCCGTTTTTACTCTTATCACATTACCGTGTTACCTTTTGGATAGAGAATTGTGTTTTAAAGAACATATATAACTAGTAATACAGCAGAAAAGTTCGTCATAAAATGCAAAAGTTATCCTGAAGTCTTGACTGAAAAGGAACATCGATTTTTTTTGTTAAAATTATGCTAATTTACACCACCAAGATTGTTGTTCTCCTTTGGCAGATCTGAATGAAACAAAGAAGGCTCTACGGGAAGCAGGTGGGCCAATAATAGTAGTGGTGGTATGTATTTCCAAACAAAGTAACATTTATTTTTAACGTTACATTAGCAATGCTGAAGT
This sequence comes from Chiloscyllium plagiosum, assembly GCF_037043375.1. Classification (NCBI taxonomy): domain Eukaryota; kingdom Metazoa; phylum Chordata; class Chondrichthyes; order Orectolobiformes; family Hemiscylliidae; genus Chiloscyllium; species Chiloscyllium plagiosum. The sequence continues at coordinate 15,280,270 of NW_028270176.1, forward strand.
TTTATTTTATCATTAGTTTGGGCTACTGAGCACTGCAAAATATCCTGCCTTCGTGTATGCATTGCCCCAGTGATATAGTAGGAAATGTTGGAGAAGGATGGAACTGGAAATTTTGTGACTTCAAGTTATTCAGGTAAACAGGATTCAACCCAATCTTTATATTGAATTAGTATTCACACTTTTAACTGTTACATGTCGGATAAAAATGAAGGAAAGTGGTATAAAATTCTTTACACAGCTCAGTGTAGTGATAAACGTGGTGTTGCACTTATTAGGAATGTTGGCATGCATGAAAGATGAAATTTTCTACTGTAATGTTTTACAATCAACAGATGAAATTTGTTCAAAATATGACGACTATTTAATGCCATTCATTCTGAAAGCTCACATGGAGCTAAATAAATATGTCTGAACGAGAAAATCAGTACTGACTATCAAACCTTTTGAGGGCATTTGTTTTACTGTAGAGCTCATTCCTTATTTCTGCCCTTATGATGCACTTGGATGCCTTGTGTTCATTGGTTGACTAAGTTAATGTTGTATTTTGCAAACAAAAGAGAATTCCAAAACGAAATTTACCTGAATGGAACATTTCTTTATTTTGGAACATTGGTTATAGTATAGTCATCATTAGCAATCATGCGTAATATGAGACATCTGTACAGCTGAGTGTAAGATGAGAGAGTGCGATCTTTCTTGCATATTAAGTCTCCACTTCAGGTGTTGCTTCAACTTTGAAGTGAAAATTACAAAAAATGATGATATCAGATATTGTTGATGCAAACTTTGTTGAAACTTAAATTTGCAGAAGAGAAGTTGGAGTTGTGCCAAAAAGGTGAATTAAAACAAATAAAACCTGTTCTATTATTAATAATAAATATATTATTTTCGTGTCCATGTGAGGGCTGGAAAGATTAAAGTGACGATTGAAGTTTGGAGAACTCAGAGATACTAGAATCACTACCACGACATTTGGCCAATCTAGATGGCCATGACCCTTTAAATACATTCCCAGACTATCACAATTAACTATTCAATATAGTTAATACACCTTGCCGATACATCCTCAAACATTTTCATGGCACGTTTTCCATGAGAAGTCCACATTACCTGCACATCTTTCGACAGTGGAAGGAAACCGGTGCATCGAGATACTGTGCAAATATGTAAATTTCGCGCAGATGGTCATCCAAGGCTGGACTCAAACGTGAATCCCTCGTGCTGTCAAGCAAGAATGCTTACCGCTGTGCCAATGTGCCGCCCACTCAATACAAATTAATAGTCTGTCTGAAGGAACAAATAAAATCATTTCCAGAACAATTGCAATCTCTTCACTGATTTTTTGTTCATACTATGAGAAGAGCATGAAGAGACTTCATTTTAATGGGAAAAAAATCGTCACTGTACCAGAGGACTGCACTCAAGGCAATTGGCCGTCGTTTAACCTGTGGGTTTTCCTAACCTCCTAATGGGAATTGAAAAGAAAAATCTGTTGTTATCCCTTGGAGCTGCAGTTGTAGTCGAGTGACACATAATGGCTTCAGCTTTTAAGCACAAAATGGCTGATTGACTGATTTTCACATCCTAATTAGAAGAGAATTTAAAAAGCCTGTTTCAGCATTGAAGTCAAATAAAAGTTCCTTTAAGAAGAAGATATTTCGAGGCAAAAGGCAGCATTGCCTGAACAAGTTAAAAGCAATGAGAAAAAGTGATTTACAACGAAATATTCGAAGATTTATCAAAGAAAACACACGGATAAATTTGTGAAATTGTAGCTCCTTAAAATGGAACTTGGATGAATCATGGTACGACGACAATATTGAATTCCAGACTCACTTAGGAAATGATACTGATTCATTGAGCGAATAACATTACATAAGCATCGTGTAGCCATAAAAAAAGTTAAAGTCATTTCGCACAAATCATCTATTACATTGAATCTATATACAATATTAAGAACATTGTTCTCGTCAAAGATTCTTCAAATAATCAGAGAGACAAATTTCAAAGCAGTTGTAGGCACCCATAAATAACCAAATAAAGAAAGCACAAAGAGATAACATTAAAGAGCTACATATCATGCCGTGTCTCGTTAGGTAGAGGTAGTTACCCGTAGAAGTATTTTCACACTTCTATAATGGAAACTAATATTATCACGAACATTTTATATAAGAGAGATCCAGTTTCATACAGATGGCAAATGGGATACAATAAGTCTGAGCCTTAAATTAAGGGAATGATTATGTTCTCAATTTGGAGATATTTTCAGGGGTGATCTTTGACCCGCACCCTGCATTAACTGGTTGATGCTTGAGCAATAGTCTGCCACGGGACTGCATCCTGTCTGTCTCCGGAGTCCTTGTCCATGTTACGCTTCTACAGTATCACTTTGTATTGGAAATCCGCTTTCTAGACTGTTCTAACTGTTTCTTTAAGTGTTGGGTGCACAAAATGCTTTTTTTTAGTTTGAAGCAATTTCATTACAAAATAAAATAACTAATAGGATTTTCGTTAGAGCTGGAGAACGCGATTGATTTTCGTCACCAATCACAGCTCCCCTCCACACCCAACCCCCATGTCCTCACAAATTGGGATCATGCCTCACGACAGTAGATTTTCAGCAATGCTTCAAAATAATTCATAATACTTTCTAAAACCAGAAAACAGCAGAAATCTACAGTTATTCTCAGGCTTTGGATTACTAAACTTCAACAGTCATTTATGAATGATTGTTGAATTCACATTACATACGTCAACAACTTTTAAAAAAAAAACATTCCTGTGATCTTAGAGAAGATCAAACACAAGAAATGATGAAATCAAATACATTCACGAAATTAATGCTGCTGTGGTACAGACTTTCATCTCCACAAAAGAATGACAGATGTGTTCTGGAGCTCAGCACGCTAACAACAAAAAAGCCATGTACAATAATAGTGGCCTGTCTATGATACTGTAACATGCCTCGAATTTTTAAATTCTGGCACAAGGACAAGAAACATTTTCAACATACTGGAGAAAAATTGATGAAACACATTTCATCAAATTTTGAAATTGAAATGGTACAACCTTTCAGCAAACAGACAGTGAGCATTATTTTTATGCTCAAAATTGGTTGATAATGTTGGCAATATGATTCCCTTCTTATCAGATCACTCTCATTTGTTTCCAATGTTGAAACATATTTAAAAGGGACTAAGGGTCCACTTCTCTTTTATACAGAGAGTGGGGCGTGTATGGAATGAGCTGCCAGAAGAAGTCGTGAAAGCTTGAACAATTACAGCATTTAAATATTCTGGATAACTGTATGAATAGGAATTGTTTAGGAGACTATGGGCCAAATATTGGCAACTAGAACTAGATTACTTTGAGATATATGGTCGGCATGGATGAGTTGGATGAAATGGTTTGCTTCCATCCTGTACAGCTATATTAATCAAAGAATGTACATATTAAAAAAAGGCAGGGAAAGTCGGGGGATGAAAATGGAAATGGCTTTACATAAATGCAGCATTTGAAAACCCTCCAGTCAAATTAAAGTCATTGGAAAAGAACGAGTAACAGCTTAGTCTTCAAAGGTATAAACATCATTTTACAGCACTGGACGTTTCATTTCTGTCTGATGTCAGAGTCTGTCCATGTCGATTTAAAGGACATATTTGACAAACGTTTGGCAGAAGTACTTGTCAAGCAGTCAGCAATCGTTATGCCTTACATGGAAAATCTCCAAAAACAGGGTATTTACGTTTTGCCACGATATCAATAGTACTATTGGAGAATTTCCAGTTGACAGTACTTCATTGATAAGCATTAACCAAAACCTGACTGACTGCAATACAAAATGCGGACTGCTCAAGACTTTCAATTGTGTTGCATATCACAAGACGCTTCATGTGAGAAATCATGTGCGAATAAAACACAAGTTCGGATGCTGCCCTATTATTTTCCTACGATATTGAATTGAAAATGTGCTGCCATCCACTTGATTTCTGGATGAATATTCTGATAGTCCGTGAATGAACACACTATGGTACAGCGATAGACGATGAAATGTTGGATACAAAGTAAATTTCATCAAGGAAATTTCAGAAGTTTACCTAATGTTGGCCGAATAGGTATTACAATCCTCACGTGAAAAAAAAAGTGCTGGATACCATTGGAGAAATTTGTTTGAAGTTTTCCTCGATCAATTTATCTCCATATGCTTCAATTATGCGAACTAATGCACCAGGAAATCCAAACTGATAGTTACTTTTTTATTTATATTCTGACTCAGAATTTAATGTTGGCCAAAATTCAGATATTTTCGAAGAACTTGCATCACCACAGGTGATAACATTTGAATTGACTTACAGACACATGCTTCCAGGAAGAAAATAACATAACGGCAACATTGAGATACACATATCTTCTCGAAAATGCATCTGTTTCAAATATGACTTTTATGGAAGGAAATTTGTTTTCCCTATATGTATAGGTCGATTGATGACTTTAGCTGCATGGCAAAGAAACTGACTTTTGACTGAGTACTGCACAATTAAAGAAAAATCAAGTGTTTAAAAGTTTCATTGTCGTCCACATCGCATGTATGATGAAATATTTAAGGAAAAATGCTGAAAGTAATTATTTAATTTTGACATTGTGCAGGTACATTCGACCTACTAAATTCGAATAATATGTTTCTCACTTTTCTGGATATTTAATTATGTTCTGAACGATATGTTCGAAAAAAAAATCATCTTTTTATGTGCACGTTCATTTAATGAAACTGTTTCTCGCACGTAATATCTCACTCCCAATGGTCACACTACAGTTTTCTTAAAAATCAATGATGTTATGAATAGGGAATATAATCGAATCATGGAATACCTACAGTGTGGAAGAAGACCATTTGGCCCGACAAGGTCACACTGACCCTCTGAAGAGTTGCCCAAAAAACCCATCCCCTACCGAAGATGTACCAAGATGAATTAACATCACCTAGATATTCCTCAACACTATACGAAATTAAGCTTCTTCAATGCACATAACATGTACATCTTCGCATTTTAGCAGGAAACAAAGAGCACTCGGTTTAAAACCATGCAGACACAGGGAGAATGTAAACGCTCCACTCAGATACTCACTGGAAGCAAACAAGTGTTTCTGGTATTGTGAGGCAGAAGTACTAATCACAGACACACTGTTTGGGTTCAAATTTGCATAACGTCAGGCTTTGGATGTTGTTGAGCTACTAACCTTCTGATGACCAGCTGAACGTGCTATTTATAGTGTCTTAATTGAATTCGTTTGATTTCCATTGTACAAAAAAAAACAAAATTGATTTTTCGATCTCACAACAACTATCGGACATAAATGCAATACACGTTATCTTTGCGGGGAAAAAAAAATCAATACATCACTTTTGCTTCTAATTCCTACCGAATTCTCTCTACACTGCACAACGTGAACCGTGCCCCTCCCAACTAAAGATTATGTCCAATTCTTATACATACTCACAGGACTTCCTCCGTGCACTGTGATCAACTCCACAATGAATGAACGCAACGTAGGCAATAAAAACACAGTGAAGTGTAAAACAAAACTGGATTATGTCTATCTTGTGGGTTTGTTAGTAACACTTTCAAATCAAATGCAATTTTTCGTCACGAGGGAAAGCGTTTACAAAAGTGCCTCATGAACTTTTGCGGCAGAGACACATATTTGCACCACGCAGATGAAACGCTTCATTCAATTTTGAACAGATGTATGAACGTTTTATTTCAAGTCCCGAATATTATGCCAATATCTTTCAATTTCCTCCCCATGATATTGCCAGAGCTGGAGGAAAAGTGCAGAACTAATGGTTTGTAGCTTTAACTTTCATTTAATATTGTTTGAACACTTGATTGGTTTAATTAGTTTTTCCCTAAAAGAGTTAACTGATACTGGTTTTGTGAAATCGATGAATAGAAAAGAATAAATCTTAGAGCAGTTGATAACAAGGCTATGGCAAATTAAGAAAAAGCTTTGTATACATAAAAATGCAGGTGACATCATAAGCTCTCATATGAGCTAAAGTTTCTTTCTCTCCACGGTAAACACATTCCATCATCTATTTAACATTGCATGAAATCTATATTCCAATATCCCAAAAACTCCAATTCATCGAACTAATTGAAAAATTTAAAAAGCTCGATGGTGCAGTTCCACGAATATTTTGTTTTCAAGAAATACAGAATTCGATACAAAAACTGGAAACTGGTATCTCTCTGTTGTTATGCAATTAAATGAATCTTAAGTGATTTGCAGTTGCACCGATTACTATGTTAGTGATACAACAGAATAGGACAGAATAAAAGCTATGAAACATGTTATTAAGATAGATCTCGCCCTTTTACCTTAATCCAAATTATCCAAGTTTTCTTTTCCCAAGTTCAGGTGAACTTGCTAATTTGTCGCTGTGCACTTGGCCAACTAACTACCAAATATGCATGTACCAATTAACAAGTTATTACTGTCTCATTTTATTCCACCAATATCACCTAACTGTACTTGAGGTCAGAATTTCTTGATGGAATGTACTCGAGGTCTCCAAGCAGAATCTACTTGAGTTGTAATTCGCATAACAATAACACATTTCTCACATGCCAATGCTGGCGTTAATTCTTCAATGTCAATATTTTTTTGTGATCCCCTCACTATATTTATTTCAGTTTCCACTTTATGCATTGACGCATCATCTGCATATGGATACCAGAAAAAAATGAAATTACTTTGTAGCTTTTTGTTGGTCATTCAATGAATATTTTCTCAGATGTTGTCATTATTGTGCAACAGATTGACTACATGTTGTTATATGTCGTTGTTTCATATCTGTTTAACAGTAACTGTATTATAATTACATACAATAATTTAAATTTAGTGACAGTATAGACGCCTGATCTGGTCTTTTGATCAATCGTTAATTCAAAGGTAATTGGTGTCGTTTACATACTAGTTGTATCTCTACTACTTCATGTGTCGAGTTACTGTAATTTACAAGAACTGGACATAACATTGTACGATTCATATGCAGAGCTTGAGTAGGATATCTGTTCGGTTTGTAGGCAGAGGCATCAACGACGTGGGTTTCATTTGGTTAAACAATAACTCCAAGAAAATTTTGTTGTTGTACTAAACTCGAGACATGACAATGATAAGAGCAGAACATTCCTGCTGCAAACCATGTGAAGTCAATGGTCGAGTAGTGTTGTCGTGAATGTCGTAATTCGGTTACGGGGTAATGCTTTTGTGAGTCGTGAATGAATTCCGTTTTGGAAGCGATCTAAAGTCAGGTCATCACACCTACAAGACGACTGTACAGGTGTGTCTCAATAAATGTGCGCGCTGCAACTTTCTGCAGTTGTTTCATGACGGATTTCCTTTCATTCTAATTACTACAGTGGATGCATCAACACTGTCACAACGTTTAATTTCATTTACCAGTCCTCTGCCCTTGTGGCAGACCATATTCAATGCAACGACACTTGGTCAGCATCCAGGGACTTCCTGTCAAGTGGCAAATACCTTTCCCATAAATCAGTTGCCAAGTAGTGGGTTACAACAACCTAATCATGGCAACTAGACACTCAATATTTTTAGAATCAAGGAACGCCAATTTTGCAACGTCCATGGGTTTACAAATTGCTAATAATAATTACACTGGACTTCCGACATAATTATAGCAGCTGCAACACTATATTAGAGTTTCGGATTTCTCCAACGAAAAATACATCACTTTACTGTCCATCCCTGTCAACAAACTACAAATCTCAAGCAAGGACTGTGATTAAGTGTTCAAATGTGCCCAGAATTTTGAACAACATTCGAGAAGTTTGATTCCACCAACAAGAAAACATCGAACTTGTTTGATACAACATCCACAAATCATCACTCCCTCTAAATCCAAGGTTCAGTGGAAGCAATGTTTGCATTTTTCGGATTGCGTTGCAGAAATTCACCAAAGCTTCCGAGAAAGTGACTTCTAATCAAAGTTCAACTTCCTGTGAGAAAGATAAGGATAATAGATCAATCTGAAAGCACCATTGCAAATCCCTCTATAAGACAACCATAGCAACTACTTCTAAAGATATTGTCATTCCTACATTCACTTTTGCGACAAATGCAAGATTTCCTTTCTAACAACTTCGTAGATCCACCTTAAAAACACGGGCTGCAGCAGATCAACAATTCATTATATTCACCAATTTCTCTTCGTCTAAATATGAGGATACAAGTGTTCAATGTTTGAGCTCTGCTTGTTGTGTGAAAGAATTCTTGCTTCTCTTTGAGAATGCATGCCAAAGCGTCGGACCTCATTATCATTATCATATAATTTCCGACCGCACTTGCTACATAAGACGTTGTCCTTGTTTTTCAGTCGACATGTGTTCACATATCATAAGGATGTAAATACAGATTTTTTTGTAAATACAGATTCTTCTTCATCAGAAGAATGCATACCAAACGGAATTCACTCTACATTAATGGTTACTCCATTTTCCCTCACGAATAACCATTCAAGGATTCAACTTGCAAATGCAATAATACCAGATCCTCGTCTCCCACCTCTAGTTACATCTGTGAATTCTTTCAGTGAGTACAGAGGCATAGCGCCACAGATTTGTACAGTGTGAAAACATGCAGTAGTGCACGCTGACCAAGTTACGAAACCAAACTTGCTTGTGTTTTGCCTCTATCCCTCCAAATCTTTACTTTTCATTTATTTATCCAAATGTATTTTAAATGCTGCAAAAAGTTAAATACGGTACAATTCTCAATAGAATTTCAACAAAAATCCATAACCCACTTATTTATATAGATTTATACAAATAATAGTAAGGTCAAACTCTTAAAGAAAACACTTAACTGGGAAGATGTTGAGAACTGGAAAATGACGAACTAAATGCCCTGCTTAAGTAGACAACGAGGCGAAAGACAGCAAGCCAGATGCCATTTAATATGACTTTGGTCGTTAGTACGATTTTACTGGCCACTGTTATGCTTGAAATTGCGGAGAACAGTAATCTAAATTGACGGTGAATTAAAGGCTGGTCATAGTTATCAAATCTGTCAGAATTACTTCAAATGGTAACAACGGTTAAACAATTAGTTTATTCCATTTGTATTTACAGACAGATCTTGCCAAGGTACCATAAGGGTGCTGAGAAATACAATAAGACACCATGATATTGCCAGCAAGGTAGTATCATGGAAAGAGGGTTATAGAATTGGCAGAAAGCAGAGAGCAGGAGCAAAGTCTTTTTCAGGATTGCAGTCATAGACTGATGGAAGTCCACAGGTCTCTTTAATGGTTCCACAATAATGCATGATTCGGATGTAGGAATTGATAGTACTGCTGGTAATTTTCAATATGACACAAAGATAGCTGAAGCGACATGTAGTGTTCATGTAGTTTGGTAAACTGCTGTAAGACTTGTCAACTTAAGAGCGTGAGCAAGGAAGTCGCAGATAGAATCATGGAAACAGTCGCATCAATAAGTCATCACTAATACCCAAAAATCCATTTACCACCATCTAGCCCATATATTTGCCAGCGCTTTCCATTCACGTACCGATCCAGATGCCACTAAAAGTTGCTCTTATACCAGCCTACAACATTTCCTTCTGATAACTTATCCCAAACATGCAATACACTCTGCGTGAAAACGTTGTCCTTTAGGTCCATCCTGAAACTTTTTGGTCTCAAATTAAACCTCTGCTCTCTAGTTGTGGATGCTGTACATTGGGAAAACCATCTCTTTTCATCCATGTATGCCTCTCAAAATTTTATGAATTTTTCGAAGGCAATTCCTCAGCTTCTGACACTTTTGCAAAATTCACCCCAGCTTATTTAAACTCTCCCCATTGCCCAGAGCTTCCAACTCTGGCAACATCTTTGTAAAACGTTTCTTCTTCCTTTGATGTTTAACAATATATTTACTATCACAAGGAGACAAGTATAGAAAACAGAGTTCGAAAATTGGCATAAGTAATCTCCTGTACAACTGCAAAATAGGATCCCAAGTGCGATTCATAGTACATTTGCCAGTAACAGCAAGTGTGCAAAAATCCTTCTTCGCTACCTTGTCTAACTGTGAGTTCACATTCAAGGAACTATGAACCTATAAGCCAATGACTCTTTGCTCAGCAGTACTATCCAGGACCCTACCATTAAGTATTTGCAGCTTTGATTTTCCTGACCAAAATGAAAAAATCACACATTTATCTAAATTAATCTACTCGACCGATCAGAATAAACAGATAAATCTCTCTCTGTCAGGTCCCATTTTACTCTGATATAACTTCGTTCACGGTCCTCTACACCAGCAATTTTGGTCTCATCTGTAAACGTACTCACAATTCCTCCAATGATTCGAACTAAATCATTTATTTCAATGATGAAAAATCAGTGGACACATCACTGATGCTTGTGGCACACCGTGGTTGCAGCTCTTCACTCCAAATTGCAACCGTTTGCCATTGACATTCGACTCCTCTCTTCAACCTAACTTCATGTCCAGAGGGCCATCAATCTCGGAATTCCATGCAATCTAACTTGCCTAACTGATTTAGCATGTGGAATGTGTCCACATGCTTTGCTGAAGTCCATTGAGAACATCTCAAATGTTCTGCCTTCATCGATTTTCTATGTCATTTCTTGAAAAGCCTCAAACAAATAACTGAGGCGTGACTTTTAGCATTCACAAGCACGTTGACCTCATTTTTTTTTCACTGAACTCGTCCTTCTTTTAAAGTTCCTTTCCTCAATGATACGGTGTCCTTGTTTTTGTGGGGTTGTGAAACCGCACATGCTCAGAATCGGTTGAAGTGGTACAGAGATGAGAAGGGCTTTGGAAGGCCAATTTGCTTACACTTAAACAGATCAGACTGGAAGTCAAATTTTTATCTTGTAGAAGTATCCTGATTAATGAAAGGGGAGGCTGAAGTCTGCTTTAAAGTTGAAGAAGAGGCTGTGTGGAAGAAGGCTGGAAACCTCTCTCTCCTTCCCCCCTCCAAAACTCGACCTATCATCCTCTGTTTCATTTTTATTCTGTTTAAAAAGAGTTCGCTTATTTGGGATTGTTGTATATTTTCGAAAATTATAATTAACTTCAGTTTGCGTAGACTGAGTTCTGTGGGTATTCTATATTCTGCTCTTTGTGTTTCCTTCCGTAATTCTGTGATTTGTCTTTTGTCTGCTTTAAATCCTGGTGGTCAACCTAGCCAGGACGTTGAAGCCTTTCTCATCTCCTTTTGAAAAATTGGCTAAACAAATGCAGTGACCAGTTACCATGTAGGTTTTTATGATGCAAGCAAACTTGTTAGTGAGGTCTTTACACCACTCTCGGAGGAGGTATCTCGGGAGTATGAGGAGGTGAAAACGCCATCTTAAGTGGTATATGACCTTGTACCCTAAGCCGATAGAAAATGTTTCAGGAATCTATGAAGTGACCCTGCTCAAATCAATATTGAGATTGAAAGGATCAAACGACATTTTCGATATATGGATAAGATGTTTTTAAAAATAAAGCAAACCTATGACGCCCGTAGACAGGAATTATTTTGTAGGAATTCAAATATTCACTGCCTGAAGCAGCACAAACTCAATAGGAAGAGCCAAAATTTAAAACGGCAAGGTTGGATTGTGGAGAGACTAATGATTATGAGCTGGGCCACAAAAGACAGTTTGGCTTGTGAGTGAATTTCTGTCCATGTGGGATTGAAATGGGGGCAAGGAGAAATCCTCCTGTGGAAAGGGAAAGTTAGACCTCAGTGAATATCAGAAGGATAACGTCCCCAGGGTAAAACAGAAAAGCTTAACGGCGACGAAGAAGGTATAAAGCTTCGGTGTTGACATCGTTATGAAATGGGCCACATGAAATCACGGTGGTGATAGGCCGAGTGTAAGCCAGATGTAGCTAAACAGGATAAGCCTGGAATATTTGTTGACTTGCTAACAGAAAGCAGTGAGGACTCTCAAAAGCTGTATCAGAGTGCGCAAGATAATCAGAGATTCATTAAGGAGGAAATGCCAGATCTGCTTAAAAATATACCAGCAAAAGTAAGGTTTATTAATATAGGCTAGGGGTAGCAGCTATAGAGGTTAAAAATATAACGGCAAAAGTAACGTTTATTCCTATAGTCTAGCGGTAGCAGCTACAGAGGTTGCACTATTAAGGGACACGGGATCCTCTCAGTCTGTAACGTTGAAATGAGCAGATGTGTACTCCTGAAGGATTATTGGTGAAGGAGTATTAATGGTGAGAATAAAAGCGGTCAATTACGTAAAGTGAGGCTGGAGTGTCCAGAAAAGAGTGGACAATTTGTTGTAGGGGTACTTGGCAAACTGTCAGCTCAATGAATACAATTTGTCCTTGGAAATGATATAGCTGATTTACCAGTAAGCGTGGTGCCTAACCTTGTTGAAAGCCTATGGAGATAGACAACTGAAGCACTACAGGATGTTTGTCCAGGATTCTTCCCAGATTGTGTCTTAATGAGATTGCACTCACAATCTGAAGCAGAAGAGATCCAAGCGCAACAATAAGGTAGCTAAACTAACATTGCCAAAGACATTTTTTGATCAGATAGGTGGGAAATAGCAGGATCTAAATGTGAAAAATGCAGGTATTTAAGATCTATTTAAGCTTATTGAGATACAGCAGAAAGATGAAAACTGAGCTCAATTTCTCAAAAGGCATTCGCTTGGCAGGATCATAAATGCATCCCTGTCTATTATGACATAACTATGATGTGTAATGAGGAAATGGAAATCATCGCACATTCAAACAGATGTGAAATAAGCAAAAATTCATCAAATTGTTTTTCCTGCAGGTTATCGAAAGGAAGTGCTGCGACTGGTGCATGAGCTCCACTTAGAGGTGATTTAGGAGTGAGGAAAACACAGGCTAGCGTACAAAGTCATTTTTAATGGCCTGCACTTCACATGGATATACATGAAGGTTTTCCAGGTGTGTCATATATGTCAGCTAATTGGAGAAACCAAAGGCAGTACTAAAACCTATACATTTAATACATCTTCAGCATTTGAGAAACCTTTTACAGGAGTCAAGATTGATTGCATCTGTCCGCTACCACACAAAAAAAAAAGTGACAGTAAGATTTTATTAACAATAACGTATGCAGCAACGAGATTTCCCAAGGCTGTCCCATTATGTTATACCAGCAGCGAATGGTTTGTAGAAGAAATACTCCTATTTTAACTGTGGAGTGAAGAAAGAGGATCGTTAAAATTGATTAAGGCGAAATTATAAAGTCAGAATTCAGAGACGAGTCATTTTGACTGTGTGTCAAATTTTAACAAAACGACTAAGTAAAGCGAGGGAGTTGGCTAGGCAGCATTTTTAAGTATCGCAGCATACAATGAAACTGGAAGCAGAAAGGAAAGCAAACAAAATTCGCAATTTTGCCATTTGGGAATAAGGAATTAGTGTTACTTCCAGTAATAGGCGACCCTTTAAAAGCAAAATTTACTCGACTCTATCAAATCAAGGGAAAATTGAATGGAGTGGACCACTTAATAAGGACTCTGGACATCAAGACATTTCACAGAATGTGTAATGTGGATGTGCTCAAAAGGTATTTTGACAGAGAAGGAAGCAATAAGGTAAGGTTTTAATGGTTACGGCTCAGAAGGAAGAAGCAATTCACATGATATTGAATTAGACATTCCGTAACTCAAACTGGACAATGACGAAGTTATCAAGAATGTGACAAAGTACTGAATTATCTTCCAGAAGAAAATCGATATGACCTGAAAGAGTTATTACTATGACATGAGAAGATAAGTGTGTACAAGAATGTTTTCTGATTCAGTATGTGGATATACCTACTGAGAAGGTGCATAACTTGATCTACCCATGGGAAATAAGGCAGGGCATGTGACTGACGTGCCAGTGGGCGCGCACTTTTGGGTCCGTGACCATAATTCTATTACTTTTAAGAGAGTGATTGAAGAGGATTGAACAGAGCTCAAAGTTGAATTTCCAAATTGGACAAAGGCCAATTTTAATGGGACGAAGCAAGAACATTCAAAAGCTGGTTGGGCACAGATTTTTGGAGGTAAAGAGACTGCTGAAAAATGGCAAGCCTTCAGAATTGAGATAACGAGAGTCCAGAGAAAGTATATTCCTGTTATGGTAAAAGGAAAGCCTGATAGGTATACAGAATGCTGGACGACGAAAGAAATTGAGGTTTTGGTTAAGAAAAAGAAGGAAGCATCTGTCAGGTATAGACTGGGTAGATCGTGTGAATCCTTAGAAGAGTATAAAGACATTAGGAATATACATAATAGAGGAATCAGGAGTGCAAAAAGAGACATGAGATAGCTTTGTCAAATAGAATTAACAATAATCCAAAGGGTCTTTCCAACACATTAAGGAACAAAGGGTAACTAAGGAGAGAATATAGACCCCGAAGGTCAAAAAGGTGGCATTTGTGTGGAGCCGCATGAGATGGGGGAGACATTAACGAGTATTTTGCATCAGTATTTACTGTGAAAAAAGACATGGAAGATATATAATGTTGGGAAATAAAAGGTGACATCTTGAAAACTGTCCACATTTCAGAGGAGGAAGTGTTGGATGTCTTGAAACGAACAACAATGGATAAATGCCCTGATCTGATGTACTCTAGAACTCTGTGTAACCTAGAGAAGTGATAGCCGGGCCTCTTACGGAGATATTTGTATCATTGTTAGTCATAGGTGAGGTGCGGGAAGACTGGAGGTTGGCTAACGTGTTGCCATCATTTAAAAAACGAGGTAAGGACAAGCCAGGGAACGATAGAACAGTGAGCCTGACGTCGGTTTTAGGCAAGTTGTTGGAGGGTATCCTGAGCGATACGGTGTACATGCATTAGAAAATGCAAGAACTGATTGGGGATAGTCAACATAGCTTTGTGGATTGGAAATCATTTCTCACAAACCCGATTGAGTTTTTTTCAAGAAGTAACAAAGAGGATTGTTGAGGGCAGAGAGGTAGATGTGACCTATATGAACTTGAGAAAGGTGTTCTACAAGGTTCGTCATGGACGACTGGTTAGTAAGGTTAGATCTCATGGAATAAAGGGAGAAATTGCCCTTTCGATATAGATCTGGCTCAGAAGCAGAAAACAGAGTGTAGTGGTTGAGGGTTGTTTTTCAGACTGGAAGCCTGCGACCAGTGGAGCGCTGCAAGGATTAATGCTGTGTCCAATACTTTTCATCATTCATATAAAGGATTTCAAAATGAGCATAAGAGATATAGTTCGTAAGTTTGCAGATGACGCCAAAATTGGAGGTGTAGTGGACAGCAAAGAAGGTTCCCTTAGATTACAACCCTATTTTGAACAGATCGGCCAATGGGGTGAGAAGTGCCAGGTGAATTTTAATTTAGGTAAATGTGAGGTGCTGCATTTTAGGAAAGCAAATGTAAGCAGGACTTATACTCCTAATGATATGGTCCTCGGAAGCGTTGATGTACAAAGAGACGTTGGAGTGCATGTTCATAGCTCCTTGAATGTGGAATTGCAGTTCAACAGGGTAGTGAAGAAGGCGTTCGGTATGCTTTCCTTTATCGGTCAGAGTATTAAGTATAGGAGTTCAGAGGTGATGTTTCCTCTGTTCAGACATTGGTTAGGCCACTATTGGAATATTTCATGCAGTTCCGGTCTCCTTCCTATCGGAAAGATGTTCTGAAACGTGAAAGGGTTCAGAAAAGATTGACAAAGATGTTGCCAGAGTTGGAGGATTTGAGCTGTAGGTAGATGCTGAATAGGCTAGGGCTGTTTTCCCTAGAGCGTCGGAAGTTGCAGGGTGACCTTATAGAGGTTTGTAAAATCATGAGGGGCAGGCATAGGATAAATAGGCAAAGTCTTTTCGCTGCGTTGGAGAGTCCAGAACTAGCGGGCGTAGATTTAGGGTGAGAAGGGAAAGAATAAAAGAGACCTGAGGGGCAACGTTTTCACACAGAATGTGGCATGTGCATGGAATGAGCTTCCAGAGTAAATCATGGAGATTGTACAAATGCAACATTTAAAAGTCATCTGCATGGTGTATGAATAGGAAGGGTTTGGTGAGATATGAGCCAGATGCTGGCAGGTGGGACTAGATTGTATTGGGATATCTGGTCAGCATGGACAAGTTGGACCAAAGCGTCTGTTTCTGTGCTGTACACCTCTATGACTCAATGACTCTATGAGCAGAAATAGACTGAATGTCTAACCTAATTGTACATGACGTAGATATAGGAGATGCTGTTCTGATTAAGCAACACCGTTATATGCATAACCCTCTAAATTTGCCACAGGTTCAGAAGAAGGTAAAATGCACGCTCGAAGATGGCAAAATCAAAGTGAGTTACAGTGACTGGAGCAGACCCATAGTCATGGTGCCAAAGCTACATGATACGCAAAGTTTACGTATTGTCTATCAAAAATTCAGTGCAGTTACAAAAAGTGATGCATATCTACTTACACGTTTGGAGAACTATGTCTAAAAGGTGGGATATGCAACTTACATTTCGAAGGTGGATTTGCTCACAGGCTACTGGTGGGTACTTTTGCATAAGGAACAAAGACAATTTCGGCTTTTGTATGCCAAATATACTGTATCGTTTTATAGGCATACCATTTGGTATGAAAAGAAAACGCTCCACCCACATTTCAGAGTCTAACGAATACGGTAATGCCTTGATTACTCAACTGAGTTATGTACATTGATGACTTTTTTGATGTTTAGTCATTCATGGAGGAAACATTCACACCATCTATTGGACTTCACTGATCTACTTCGAAAGGCAGATTTGGTTGCAAACCGTTATAAAAGTGAATTTGCGACAGCCCAAGTCACCTTCCTGGGCCATGCTATCAGAACACTGGGCCGACTGGATGCAAAAAAAAAGTAATTGTGGAATGTCCCACACTGTCAACGAAAAGTGCAGGTCTACATTTGCTGGGAATGAGTGGATTGTATTGAACGTTTGTGCCGAATTTTGCAAGTGTGGTAGCTCCACTCATCGACTTGGCAAAAATAAAGGCAAGAAGTTTCAGTAGAAAACGGATTATCAGAAGACATTTCACAGTCTAAAACATGTATTCACCACTGCCTCAGGATTCACCACAGCTGATTACTCAAAACATTTCAATGTGGCTGTCGATGCCAGTGATGTTGAGGGAGGGTGGTGCTTCTACTGGAGATGACAAGGGGATAAAAAGACCAATTGGACATTTTTGCAAAGAAATATACAACAGTTGTGAAAGAGATTTTTAGCTTGTTGTTGGCATTACATTTCATTGTTTATATTGAACGCAACACATCTGAGACAATTGTATACACCTATCGTAACCCTTTGACATTTGTGGAGAAATGTAAGGACTAGAATGGCAGACTGTTTAGATTAGATTCCCTACAGTATGGAGACAGGCCTTTTAGTCCAACAAGTCCACATTGACCCTCCGAAGAGAAACCCACCCAGACCCATTCCCTGACCCGACATTTACCACTGACTAATGCACCTCACAGTCTGGGAAATTTAGCATAGCTCATTCTGGAAACCAGAGCACTCAGAAGAAGCCCACACAGACACGGGGAGAATGTGCAACCTTCGCTCAAACAGTTGCCTGAGACCACAATCGAACCTACGTCTCTGACACTGTGAGGCAGCAGTGATAACTACTGAGCCACCGTGCCGCCTAAAATATGTATTTCCTCGATTTATCCCAGTGGGTTTCCCTTAAAAGTCAGTTTAGAAACTGCGACACTGCGATGGATGTGAATTGAACTCAGGTCAACTGCTTGTAAGTCAGCAATGTTCACCATGAGCCTTAAACAGTGATAGATTGACGTAGATTAGATTCCCTACAGTATGGAAACAGGCCCTTCGGCCCAACAAATCCATACCAACCCATTTCCCTACCCTATATACTTTACCACTGACTAATGCACCTAACACTATGGGCAATTTAGCATGGCCAATTCACCTGAACGACTTATCTTTGGAATATGGGAGGAAACCGGAGCACCCGGAAGAAACACACGCAGACACAGGGAGAATGTGGAAACACCACACAGACAGTTGCATGAGGTGGGAATCGAATCCATGTCCCTGGCGCCTGTGAGGTAGCCGTATTGCCCACTGAGCCAGTGTGCTGCGTAATTGAGTTAATGCTTCAAATGCAGACACGGGGAGAATGTGCAAACTTCACACAGATAGTCATCTGAGATTGGAATTGAACCCTGGTCCCTGGCTGTGAGAGGCGGGAGTGCTGTACCACCATACTGTCCAACAATGGATAAATGATGCTTCGATGGATCTTGGTGTTGTGGCCTTTCAAATTGACAATTTTGCATGTGGTAGGTCACAGAAACCTGCTAAGTGATGCTTTGCCAAGTCTCGACTGAGACACGGAGGCGTTTGGTGAAGAGTCTTCCACCGGTGTGAATTAAAATGTGGGTGTGCATGTTTACACGTGTGTGGTCAATGTAGTGTGCATGTGAGTGTAAGAATAATAACCAATTTTTGGAATGGTTTTAAAAATGAAACCATCTTTGTATATTTATGATACATTTTTTTTAAATGGGGAGCCTAACAAATCTCGTCCTGTCTTAAAAAGAAAGCTGTTGCTTTTCTCAAGGATACTGATTCCTTGTTTTTCCTTAGAGGAGTCGTTAAACAGCCCATGTTCCAAATCGGCTGAAAAGGTACAGGGATAAAAAGGGAATTTTGAAAACATTTTTTGTTTTAATAAAACAGACGAGACTTTTGGCCAACGCTTTTATGTTGTAGAAGTAATCTATATGGTGAAAGGGTTATGGTCAGTCCTGGAAGCAGATATCTTGTTCTTAGGTTGCAGCAGATACGATACGGGAGAAGTTTGGAAACCTCTCTCTCCTACTGCGCTTCTGATTTCAACATGTAAAGCTCTGTTTCATTTTTAATCTGTGTTAACAGATTTGTTTATTGGGACCGTTATCCCAATAACAGCATAATTATTTCTAGTTTGGATAGGTTGAGTTCTGTGAATATTCTATATTCTGTGCTTCGTGTTTCATTTCCTAATTATGGGAATATATATTTTGTCTGTTTTAAAAGCTGGTAATCATCCTAGCTAACTTATCCTGGTTAACTTGCACTGCACACTTATCACAACACATAGAAAAGCTACCGTCTTGGCTGCCTGTTTAACAATGTTTAGAGTGGGTTGATCCAGTTCATACCATTTAGTAGTTAAATACTCTCCCATTTTCTTAGGTTTTTCAATATGACTAGGGTTTGGTCTAGTCACAAACACATTTGATGTTCTTGTTGTGATGAAAATCTCCAATTCCTTATTGTATTTAGCAATTATCGACACAAAGGAAGACAGTGGTGACTGTTGTTTTTTTTTCTATATTTATTTTGATGGATACATTTGTTTGATTTTAAATAGACAATAGGTGTAGGAGTAGGCCATTCTGCACTTCGGGCCTGTACCACCATTCATTGTGATCATGGCTGATCATCCTCAATCAGTATCCTGTTCCTGCCTTATCTCCATAACCCTTGATTCCACTATCCTTGAAACCTCTATCCAACTCTTTCTTAAAAGAATCCAGAGACTGAGCCTCCACTGCCTTCTGGGGCAGAGCATTCCACACACCTACCACTCTCTGGGGTGAAGAAGTTTCTCCTCATCTCTGTCCTAAATGGCATATCCCTTATTTTTAAGCTGTGTCCTCTGGTTCGGGCCTCACCCATCAGCAGAAACATGTTTCCTGCCTCCAGAGTGTCCAATCCTTTAACAATCTTATACATCTCAATCAGATCCCCCTCAGTATTCTAAACTCAAGGGTATACAAGCCCAGTCGCTCCAATCAATCAACATAAGATAGTCCTGCCATTCCAGGAATTGACCTCGTGAACCTACGCTGCACTCCCTCAATAGCCGGAATGTCTTTCCTCAAATTTGGAGACCAGAACTGCACACAATATTCCAGGTGCGGTCTCATCAGGACCCTGTACAGCTGCAGAAGAACGCCTTTGTTTCTATACTCAATCTCTCTTGTTATGAAGACCAGCATGCTCTTAGCTTTCTTCAGTCAATAAGAGTTTATCGGGGGTGGAGAACTTCACGTCGTGTGTTTTTCAGAAAATGAGCAACGAACGAAGTCTGGATTTAACAAAAGCATTTAAATAGTACTTACCAGTGTTTGTGAGGGAAAAGTAAACATTTGTGGCTATAGCGCAGCACTTACAATGAAATCACAATTGAAAATACTTTTGATTTTGAGGTATATTCAATTCCAGAAGCTCATGGGCACTGGCAAAATGTGTAAAATATCTCTGTTCCTAGCATCAGTGTGGTTACAAATTTACTTAGTTACAAAATCGCAATTAAAAAGAATGAAAGTGTAGAATCAACGTTAAAGTGTGAACATAGAAATGCTTGCGAATATTAAGTGGGCAAAATAATGAAATACACTAACAAGTCAATAGTCCTCTTGAGGTACTTAGCCATGCTGAGTCCACACTCTATAAAAGGTTTCAATCTCCTCTACTTTCGCTTGGTCTCTGGCAGACCTCGACTGCCTTGTCTTGTCACCACCACAGCTGCCAAACAATGCAATCAGAATAATTCGAAATTGTTACATTCATTTGCAAATAATCCAGCATAAATTGAATGCAATGGCAAGAGATTAACAAGTGAAACAAATGAATATATGATTTTAAAGTATAATGAAAAATAAAATAAATAATAGTAATGGCAGAAAAAAGAGGGATAGTTAGGTATGCCACGAACAGAAGAAATGGGACAAGAGAGTGAAGAAATGGGAAATAAGAACAGAACAGAACTGCAAACAACAACATGTCCTTCTCCGATATGCTCAATGATTTTTACCAATAATCCAAATAAAATGAATGAGTGTCACCTGCTGTGAAATGTCAAATGCAACGGTACCATCAGTCAACGCTGTTGAGGTCAGATCAGCCTTCTTGAGAGTGAAGCCATGGAAAGCGCCTGCCCTCAAATAGAAGACTAGGCTATTCGTACATATCTCATTCGGACCACATGCTAGGATTATTCGCTGACATCTTTAATCTTTCCTTTGTATAATCTGAAGTCCCCGCCTACTTCTAGAAGAAAACCATCATCCCTGTACGAAAGAAAACACATGCAATTTGCCTCAATGACAACCACCTAGTGCAGTTACCTCCACAATTATGAACTTCATCAAGAGGTTCGTGATGACTCACGGCAATTTCAGCCTCCCATCCTTCCTCCTTCACTAGCAACTTGTCTACCTGCACAACAGGTCCATGACAGAGGACGGAGGCCACGGCATGTGACACAAGACGCAGAGAAAAGTGGTTGACTGTTAACTGGCCTTAGGCAACAAGGATTTTGCAATCAATGCTGACCTAGACAGAGTCACCCACAACTTGTGAATGAATAAAGAAAAAAAAAAGACACCATCTACCTAGCCCGACCCACTCATCACTGGAACATCTGGAGAATCAGTATAACTAAGTCAGACTTCTACATATTTATTGCGTCTCCCTTTTCAACATGTAACAACAGAAAAGTAGTGATTAAAGTGGTGTTGGTCAGGCAGCGTCTGAGGAGCAGGAAAATCGACACTGTGGGCAAAAGTGCTTCATTAGGAATTCCTGATCACTCACTCCTGGGGAAGGGATTTTCCACGAAACATCGATTTTCCTGCTCTTGGAATGCTGCCTGATCTACTATGCTTTTGCAGCACCACAGTAATCTTGACTCTGATCTCCAACATCTGCAGTCCTCACTTTCGTCCATCAGAAAAGTAATCTCAAAATTGCGAAACATTGATATATGTTTCAGCCTCTGCAACTGAATTCTCGACTCCTTAATCCACAGACTCCAAGCAGTGATGTAAGGCAATAACACCTCAATCATGACAGTCCTTAACACCAGCGCACCAAAAGGACACATACTCAGCCTCTTACGATACTCCCTGGATACGCATGGCCCTGTGGCTAAATGTTTTCCAAACTCCACCCACAAGCATGCTGATGAAACCACCATCGTTGACCGGATATCAAATAAATGACAACACTGAATACGGGAAAGATGTAGAATGCTTGTTGATGTGGTGGAACTAATAGACTCCCCTACCAATGGCAGCAAAATGCAAGAGCTGATCATCAGCTTCAGGAAATCTGCCCACAGGGACCCTGACCAACATTTGCAGATGTAACATAAATAAAATTCTAACTGGATGCATCAAACTTTGATATGTCAACTGCTGTGCCCAAGATCGTTTAAATTGACTTCCGAATGGAACTCTCGAATTTCAAATCTAATGTTGATCTTGCTCGTGTACATCTTCTTTAAAGCTGCAACTTTTTATTCCATACTCTTCGATCATCTTCTGATTTTTCTCTCTTTATAAGTTATGATCTGTTGTCCAGCACCCAAGAGAAACTTTACACTACACTCATGTACAGGTAGCAAAAGCGTATCTATTCAAATTAAAAGTCTTGAATATCCTGAGTTTGGATCTGAAAACTTAATGTGATATAAAATGCTGGACACTGATTTGAGAAACGGCAATTGTGATGCGGGCAGTAATGACGAGCAATCCGATCCTAGCCAACAGCCCAATTGGTCTGGAGTCATACAGTGACAGAGGATAACACATTAAAACAGGCCCTTCAGTCCAACTTTCCCATGCCAGCCCAGTTTTCATGATACATACAGATCGCATTTGCCATGTATTTCGTCGATATTCTTCGATACCAATCCATCCCCTGTATCTGTCTAAATGGTTCTGAATGGCGAAATTGTACTCGGTTCCACGACTACTTCTGGCAGCCCATTCCAGACACTGTGCAAAGGGAAAAAGCCACTGTAGACTTTTTTTGTATCTGTCCCATACCACAATCTTCGGCATTTCACCCGTGCCTCTCAACGTCACAATTGGGCGCTACAATTTCATCCAGAGACTTATACAAAACCAAGGGACAAACTTCATCTGCGCCCAGGGATTGATTTACCTTTGTGTTTACGATTGTCAGCTACTCCTATCTTGTCAATCGTGCATTCTTAAGATATCACTATTCAACTCCACGAGTTTCTTGCATCCATAAGATCCATTTAAGGATCTCCCCCACCATTTGTGGCTCCATAGAGCGATGGCATTGTGGATCGTTCAGAGACATTATTCTCGAAGTAGTTATACTTTGCCGTTCACATTCTTTTATAATATCCTTGGACGCTGCTTTGCCGTTTCTGCAAATGCCATGTCGTGACCCCTTTTCGCCGTCCTAATTTTTGTATAAAGTGTACTTCGACGTCCTCCATACTTCTCAACGAATTGTCTTGGTCCCAGCTGCTCCCCATACGTGTTACACGCCGCTTCTTTTTAAAGTCCAGAGCCTCAATAACTCCAGTTATCCACTGTTTTCTACTTCTGCCGGTCTTAACCTTCACACTAACAGAAACATGCTGTGCCTGAAACCTCATTAAATCACATTTAAAAGACTCCTACTCACCAGACATCAATTTGCCTGCAAACAGACTTTGCCAATTTACATTTGAATATACTGAAGACTACGAGAATAGGCATTACCAGATTGTCAACAATACCTTTTGCAACAGATCCATCGTTTTACATTGCTGTTTCGAAACTAATGCAATAACGGTCACTGGTCCCATATTGCGCCCTCACTAAAATGTCCATCAATGTCGCTACCTTATTTCAAAAGAGCGGGTCAAGTTTTGCACATTCAATTTTCGTATCATTTACAAACTGCATAAGAAATTCTTGCTGAACAAATTTGTCCTGAACTTCTCTCAAATTTCACTGCATGCAAGCGCTTATAATTATGGCAGGTCTCATCTTTGTTGGGAATGTCGAAAATCCCCTACTTTAATAACCTTAACACTCTTGCAGCCGTCTGCAATCTCCTTTCTTATTTGTTTCCCAATCTCCCGCTGGCTATTCGGGAGCCAACAGCACTTTTCACCATGTTACTCCTGAATTCCACATATATAGCATCTGTGAGCAAAAGTTGCAAAAGATACTTATTTCCTTAGTCGTGCTGTAATGATTCCAGCCTCAAAAAAATGCAACTCCTGCTCTGTCTTGCCTTTCCGTCTATATTTTGTGCAGCATTTGTATGCCAAAGAATTGAGCTGCCAGTCTTGGCTCTACTTCCACCTTCTCGTATAATGGCCATAATATTGCAGTCCCATAACCCATTCATACCCCAAGTTAATTTATCTTACCTCCCAGGCATATTACATCGAAATAAATACAGTTTACTAAAGATGTGCTTTGATTTCTGCTGTGCCCCCGCTGCCTTGCCTTGTATTAGGATTAGCAATAGTGTCTTTTAAAATTGATTTGCCACATTAACGTCTGTACTGTTCTCAGCTTTCTCTTCTCCTCCCTGCTGCTTTAGAACCCATCTCGTGGCAGACTAATTTAAACTCTCGAAGCAGCTCTCACAAATAATGCCATTAAGATGTCGTTCGCCCTCCAGTTGAGGTGGATGCTTTCCATCTTGTGCAGGTCACCTCTGCCCAATTATTCCAGTCTCTGAATCCGTGACCCCAACATCAGGTCTCAAACCATGAAGTTATCTGCAAATTCTTCTGTTCTTTTTCTTCGTCATACGTGGTACCAGAATTAAGTCCATCTATTACTACGCTTGAGGTCTTGCATTTTAATCTGCTTCCTAATTCCCTACAGTCACACTTCAAGACTTCACCTCTTTTCTTATCGATGTACTTTTCAGAATTATGCACAACGACCCTTGGCAGCACTTTCCATCCCGAAAGTACCCCACGCCCCCCTACCTACACCACCCCTCCTTCCCCACCCCGGAATTTTAGAATTTCATGCAAACCATTCGGAGATGTCGTTGACCCTGGCAGCAGGAATCCAACAAACGATTTTTGAGTCCCAATTAAGGTCACGGTAACGTCTTCCTATGCCCCTCACAAAGAAGTCTCCTCCCACTACCGTGTGCTTGGTCATTGCTTGACTCTGCTCTCCAGCAACGCCAGCTGTGTTGCCAGAGGATTGGCTGCTGCTTTGTAGTCCTTTGATGGTCTGTTCTCCCCCATCAATATCCACACTGTTTACCTGTTAGAGAGGCGAATAGCCACTGGAGCATCCTGCACTGCTGGCTGCCAGTCCTGGTGGTCACCCATATATCTGACTGAATCTGCAGTTTGACCAAATTACAGCAACTAGTGTTTATCACTCTCTCTGCCTCATGTATTCACTTCAGTGTGTTCAAATACCGGTTAATATGAACAAAACAATCTATGATAAGCTGCAGCTGGTCAAATTTCCTACTTGCTATGTCGGCAGGGAAACTCGACTGCTCTATTTAGATTCGATCTATGTAAACATGCCGAGTGTTTGGGCAGAATTTTGTGCGTGACTTTTTCATTGCATTTGAAGAAGTGTCTGAACAAATTAAATGCCCTCTTAGCATGTTGCGACTACTAATTCAAACAGAGGTGATTGATGCGAATGGTAATGCAATTACCAGCACAATCAGAGGAGGGATATGAATACTATAATAAAATGGAAAATGGCAACTTAATTGTGTAGATAGTATGAAAACCCGAACGACAACGTTTTGTGAATCTAAGGAGGAAGCTGGTCAAACGTACCAAGTCAGGCAATATCCAAATAGCCCTCATTCCGCATGAAGGGCTTGTTTCTGAAACTTCATCTCCCCTGCTCCTCGGATGTTGCCTGTCATGCTTTCCTTTTTCCAGTGCCATGCTTTTCGAATTTGACTGTCCAGCATCTGAATTCCTCACTTTTTTTCGGCTTTTAAACGTTGCACACCATGTGAATGATCTTGAGGCAGAAAATAAAATAAAATGTCAGTTTGCGAGAGCAGGGTAGATGTCAATATTACTCACTATGATGGGTGAACATATAAAGGAAAATTTTAGTTGTCAAAATAACATCGAAATGAAATTGAGTGAAGTGCGACACATGATAAGAACCCCAGTTCGACAGAAATCTCACAGAATGAATCATGTGAATATGTACAAAAATATTTCAGAAAGGAAAGAAAACAAAGGTGACTATGTTGTTGTTCACAACAATGAGTGAAGAACCAAATACAGATTCTGAACTGCAATTCTTTATGTTAAACTGGATAATGAAGTATTTCTCAATAATTTGATCTTAATGTGTTTTTGCATTTTCATATGAGATATGTGGAAGCAAATTGGGCAATCTTAATATAATTATGCATGATGTAGATTAAGGTAATGTTCGATTTGAGCAGCAACCTTGTAGACTGAAGCCTTTTAGTGATTGATAGAGTTTGAATGCATGCTTTAAAACATAATGATGTAAGTGTGTTTCATAGTAAGGTACTCATATGTAATGGCGCCAAAACGGGATAGATACAAATGATGATGCGTGTATGACTAAAAATTGAAAGCAGTTCCAAAACCTGCTTTCTACCATTTCCACGTTCGGAATGTTGTGTGGAGCAGGTGGAACAAGTACATTAAATTTCTAAGTTTTGTTCACTTAAAGGTAGAGGCAAGCATCTTATCTGGTATAGTGAAAGAGATATCGGCTTTCCTTGCACTGTTTCGTCTCCTTAAGCTTCAAATCATGCAATTTGCAGCCACCTTTCGAAGGCATTTCATAAGAGCATTTTCGGTTTACACAGTTGTTTGGTGTACATCGACAATCTAATAATTTTAAGTCACGCATGGAAGGAAAAATTGGAGCATTTATCAGTAGTGTGAAATCGAATTCGTGAGGCAGGATTGGTGATTACAGTGGCTAAGAGACACTTCTCTGAAAGTCAAGTCACGTCCCTGGACCATGTCATTGCGTATGGTCAAATTGTCTCCCTTGATGTGAAAACAAATGTTATTCGGTCGTTTACCAGGCCATCAACGAATAGGGGAGTATATAATTACTGGAACGGTAACTTTTCTTTGATGTGTGTACTGAATGCAAGCAGTGTGCATAATCGACTGACACACTTGATATAAAATGTTGAAAATTTCTGGGAACAGGGGAGTGCCAGAAGACATTGATCGCGGGAAAACAATGTTAGCCAGTGTCCAACTGAAAAACACGCCAAAGTATTCAAATCCATTCAAAGTAGAGATTGATAAGACTGATATGTTTGCTGGTTCTGTACATTTATAAGAAGATAGCAATCAGATTGAAGGATCCAATTTTTTGCAAAAAGTTGAAGAATTGTCAACACAAATATTTAACAATGGGGGAAGATAATTTTAGTTCGTATTGGCTTAGAATCAAATGATCATTTATATTTCAAATATTGCCTTGTCTGTGACAAACCAATATACTGGCCATAACAGTTTTATATGTTCAGAAAAATACTGATGAACATTCCAGTTTGTTTAGATGCTGCTTATTATAGTAGATTTTCAGGTTTGAAGTCATACCCACAGCGGGATGAGAGTTTACATTTGCCAACATGTTGTTAAATTTTGTAATGAAAACTAAGGGGAAGAACGGACTAAAATGGACTGAAGTAGCAAACCTCTGCATGCTAAGGTTCCATGTAAAATATATATGTTGCACAGTGCTAATAGCACGAATTTTGAAGTTCTTGAAATTGAACCGTCTTTGCGTATTGATGGTTTTTTGTTGAAGTCGGGATGCGTGAAGATGTTATGGATTTAAAAAAGGATATTTTGTCCGTTTTGCAATGAGGATAGCTTAAGTCAGAAGTGATTCGGAGATGCCCGTGTTGAACTGGGGTGTACAAAGTTAAAAATCATACAACACCAGGTTATAGTTCAACAGGTTTAATTGGAAGCACACTAGCTTTCCGAGCGACGATCCTTCATCAGGCAATGAAGGATCGTCACTCCGAAAGCTAGTGTGCTGTCAATTAAACCTGTTGGTGTTGTGTGATTTTTAACTTAAGTCAGAAGGGCATAGTGGTCTGCTTGAAGCTAGGAAATTGAACAGTTTGTGCGATGTTACTTCGTGTATGTCAAGGTTGAAACAATCGAAACAGCAAGAAGGTGTTTTGTCAAGCTACTACAGACCCAGGTTTTAGCTTCGCATTCAAGCTTGGATATATATTCATGTTACAGCAGAACTCTTGGGCTCTCTCTCTCACACTCTCTGTCTTTCTCTCAGACGTTTTTGTCTTGATATGCTTCACCCGAATTAGTGAATTGCATGAGAGATAACCTATCTTTCCTAATGTGTCATTTCAAATGCTGTGCTGATGGAATGTTACTATATTGGCATTGTTTCCCTTTAGTATTTAAGTAATCTATCACTCTGTTAAGTTTTCCAATCCAATTAAGTTGTTTCTTTTTTTATTTTGTGTGTGTTTTCAGTATAATGCATGTCTCACCTCAGTGTTTCTTCAAGTCTGATAGTTTGACCAACAGAATTGCATCCAAATGCGTTTCTTTAGGACAAGTAAAATGAAGAGTCTCGGCTGTCTAGTACAATGGATATATCGAGATAAAGTAATGTCCCATCATTTTACACTAAACGGGAAACGCCAATGCCAGGCAATTCATTTATTTGAAAAATGCCTCAGGTAATTTCCAGAGTCTGATGACTGTGCGTATTGGAAGATCATGAGCTCGGAGTGCCTGAGACGAATTGTCATGTATTGTAGCATGTCAGCAGAGCATCAAGTCCAGTCTTTTCTCAAGCAAATAAAATTTTCTGCAGCATTATCATGAGCTAGTTTTGTGATAAGTGGAACCAAAACTAATTGATCAAAAAAGAGTGACGTATGTCGAAAAACTGGCTCTAATTGCAGGTGTTGAAAAAATAGCGAAAGTAAAATAATATAAGTCCCTGATATTAAGGGTAACTAGAAACAAAGTATGTTGTGTGGTCGGAATTTCGCATAGTTTCATCATGGGCACTGTATTCTTAACAAATGTGTCAAAGAATGAATAAGTTGACACCCACAGCAAATGCCAAACAACATTTCAATAGCTAAGGCCGACATTAGCGCTCAACCAATGTTTGCTCATTTTTACTTCTGATATTCATAATAGTATTTCGGGTGGATGGCTGTCTTTTCTAAAAGAATAAATTGAATCATGTTTTACGTGTCATAAGAAGTAATTAACTTCTTTAAAAATTGACATTGTTGTTAAGGTGGTGGCAGCATTTTTGGATTAATAGCTATCTAATAATACGAATGAGTTTGTTATTGCAACTTGTTTTATGGGTCAGAAAATCCTCATCTGTTGTCAACAATTGAACACCTTGATGTTTCTATTCGAAATGAAGGCAACGAAATATTCAACATAACGCATGCTTCTTTCAAGTTATGTTTAAAAATCAGAAAATTTAAAATATTCAAATGCAGACATAGTCTTCAATAATTTAACCCCATTTTTAAAAGAGAAATGGAACATAATGTTTAATGCATCATCCCGAATGTAATACCTTTGAATGTGTTTGAACTTAAGAAATTTCAGGATTGTTTAATATTGTATGAAGAAAGAAATGTGGGGGAGAAGTTTTGGTGGAAGTGGGGTTTAATTTTAGCATTGCTTTATTGTACAATTCATGATTATGACGATACTGTGTTTCTTCAATAAAAAGTCACTTTCATTATGACAACGACAATTTTTAAAATGTAAAGTGACAATTATTTATCTTAATAACAGGCATCTACGAGAACCATGCTTGATATTTCGATTTAACTTTATAATGTATAACTAAAATGGTAAAAGCATGTTAAAATACACTGACACTATTATCAGAACAGATACACAGTTTTAGGGCGTCGATTATGATACTTAATGTGAACTGTCGCATCAGATTTATACCTGTTGTTTCTTGGTATTTGCAGGCAAGCAGGATGCCAAGACTTCTTTACAAGTGAAATATATTCAGTCATACACTGAACACAAGCTGTCTGTTCAGTGTCGTGGAAGGATAAATAACAAAATACTTTCAACTCTATTTCGACGAGTTTCTTATCCTACATCATTACTCTGATATGTGAATTCTGACGTGATTAACACATAACAGCTTTCAATTGAATTAAAACTGTGCTGCTCAGAAACTGCTGGCGTTAACCAGATAAATGAAAATGAAGACCAAGTCTGTTCATAGATTTGTTAAAGGGAGAAATATTAATGAAAAGTCTCAAATTATGTGTTCCCTATCATAAGCAATATTTATTCAGAGATCAATTACAACATTTGTGGGAAATGCTAGAGTTATGGCCCAGGTCTCACCCTCTGACCTTATGTGAAGATGTTAGTGCAGACACTAACGTTTTCTGATTTTTAAGGTAGATGTCATGTGGATGTTCTGGGTGTGAATGCAGCTGGTCAAAATTATGGACTTTAAGCAAAACAAAATGTATTTAACAATACAGAAAGGATTTAGAACAAAACAAACAGAGTTTAGAATAAATTGGCTATTGGAAAACTTCAAAAGAGTGAGAATGCCTTTAAACTAAGGAACTGATCCAATGCAATCACGTCCCTTAAAGACACACTGAGGCCAAAAGTTAAATTGAAAGGCAGGTTCTCACAGGCAGGAGTGAACAGCATCCAAAAACAACGGTTCTGACAGAAAGAGAGAGGCAGTCAGTCAGGAATCATTCACTGAAGCTGAATGTTTTTGGGGGGACCGGAGCATTTTGTGACAGGCACAGCAAAACCAGAATAGAAAATACCTGAACTGGCCACACCTCTATCATTGTATGACTAGGCTCTTTATAGACCGCTCGGACGCTCTGCCTTTACAACTTCTCTGAAAGAAAAGCAAAGTTATAATAACACCACGAAAGTGACAGCATCTCCACACTGGAGAATACTCAATACTTCGCTTTCATATGGTCCCAAGTTGATTGTTAAACTTAGATCTGATCGGAAGTCAATGGAGCTCCGCATTCTCTCCCGAAATAAAACATTTTTAAAAATTCTTTCACATTACAATAATTATTGGCAACAGTGATATCATTGTTATCCACATCCAACTTATTTACAAATCTAATTCGATAAGCACACAATCAATTGTGGGTATCTTCATGGACATCCCTAGGTTCTCTCATTAATTTCCTGATGATTAGTAGATGCCTCCACCAACTGTGTTTGGGAGATTACTATACTCCTTACATTTCCCCGTATCATTTACCAATAGCCTTCTTTTAATCAAAAAAAGTCTCACAAATTCGGAATGAACATTATTTTGAACGATTACAAAAATATTGACTTCTAAGAATGTTTTCTTTTCAATCAGCTGTATTAAATAGTTACTGTAACACAGCTGACAATTTAAGAACAGACCATCTTTCAATTCAACGCTCTCTCAGTTGAAACGTTTGGAGTAAGCAACATTTCTTTTGACGTCAGTCGTAGTGTACAATCCATATTTTTTGTATGCCATCAGTTGATTTTAACCTAAACATTATAATTTAAACAAATATTTTATATTTCGATGCCAAATTTTCTTTTATAAGGAGAGTTAGATATATTTACTTGCACAGAGGAGACTGAAATTAAATTATTTTACAACATTAAGAACCATCAAATTAACTGTGTTCCTATTGCACAAAGAAATAAAGAAAATTAACACATTTAAGTCTAAATTTTTCAATATGACTTTAAATATTACGTCGAATTGTCTACATCCACAATTAAATTTCAGTCGTTTATCTCTCTCAGTCATGACCTCTCTTTTAACAACGTGATCAAAATCATTTTTTTGATGTCAGGTTTAGACCAGATATTACATTACTTTCCCAGATAACACATTGGGCATCTTGACTGCCTAAATGCATGTGCACAAACAATACCAACATTCATTTCACACGAATTTATTGTTCCCATTTCTAATTCTACAATTAATTAAGTTACCCAGAATATGTTAGAATCAGAATTTTCGTTCTACCTTTTATTGAATAACAAAGTTGTTATTGCAGCTGAACTAAACCTGCCAAAGATCCTCTTATTAGAATGCTGACATGTTTAGAACTGTGGTTTACAGAAACTTCATTAATTTTCCTTGTGCCTAATCGAGTAGCAAATCTCATCTGATCCAGCACATCCAAATGGAGACAACACGCATACATATGGTGATGTGCTCTCCGCGAATGTCAGACCTGTTGGCCAACTTGTGTGCGCACAAAAAAGCGTCAAGTGGACATTTCATCAGATTAGTTAACTGTCGGAACAACAACGTTCATGTCATCACCTGAATCAAGAAGAGAGGGACAATAAACAGATTGCCCGTTCACTTTATCTCTGCTGAATAGATGTTTAATGTTCTTGTTTGATCGCTGTGTGTGCATGTGTGTGTGTGTATGTGCATGAGACAGAGAGAGAGAAAGAGAGAGAGAGCGAGAGGGAGACAGAGAGACTGTGCATGGGTATATTTCTGTGAATGGAAGTTTTACCATGTATTGTTTCATCTGAACAATTCATTTCTGTTCACTTGCAAGAATAAGCCCAACTGTTACAATACTGACACCGTGGAAGCAGGCCATGCAGACCATCGAGTCCACACCAATTCTGAAAAACATTGCATTATGCCCAACACCCCTCACTCCATAACCTTGCATTTCTCATGACTACTCCACTTATAATGCACTTCCCTGGACACTACGGACAATTTAGCATGGTCATTCCATTAAAACTGCACAGAACAGGGCGAAATTGCAACCTCCAAGGAGGCAGTGAACGAGGGTGGGACTGACCCTGACTTCCCGGTGCAGTGAGGCAGCAGTGTAACTATTGCAACACTGTGCCAAAAGAAAATTTCTTGGTCGGTATAGTCCCATGCTCATTCTTGTTTCTTTTTGTTTTTTCAATCACGTTCCTAAAAGTAAGAAAATGTGTTTGCCTTATAGAAAGAACTTTACGATTCAATAACATCGGAAGAACAGTCTGGCTTTATGTATGGCACAATATCGCATTCAATCATAATCATTTCCACTTTGCACATGTGTGACATTTAAAAAATATATATGTGCGGAAGTGGAGACCAATGAAAGTACAGATGTATATGAAGTGAACCATTCAGTAGTAATCTAAATGACTATTATGTTGTTTGAGTCGATGAACAATACTTATTCGAATCACAGATTTTCAATTTAACGTTGCTCAGCGTTTTGATCTAATCATATATTTGTTCAACCATATGACAGGAATGATTCCAAATAAATGACATTTCTATTCTTCCTTTGTATGCACCCAGACGTCCATCAGCTCTAGTGGTTTTTGATCATTTGTTTTTTTAAGAAAAATTGATCTCCAGTAAATTGATGTTGATTATTGCTTTCCTTAAAGTTGCATACCCTTCAACGATGCAGTCGAACGACTTTCTGATTCCAACTTGGTACAAAAATTATCTCCTGCCTCCTTTTCACAACTGTCAGATTCAAAGATCTCTTACGTGATATTTGCACGTTTACTGTGGTAAAACAACTTCATTTTACAATGAGGGCTGTTTTGGTTGCATCATTTCTTTTTGCTCAGACAGTAACATTTAGCAAACCATTATTGTTTTAGCATCTGTCGTTTTGAATATTTATGCATAAAACTTGACCTCGGAATGTCTTTTAAATTTGAATTAAACTCATTAGAGCAATTTCAGATATGTGGATACATTGCAAACATTTCTTGCATCGGTGCTACTTCCAAGTAGGTACACGTGCATAATGTAATAATATTTTATCATTTTATTGGACTTCCGGAAAGACAGTAACATGTATTCTGGTCTCACTTTCAGAACGTTATTCTTTCTTTTGCCCCGATATACAGGAGAGCATAAACTTTTGTTTTTCGACTATAGTTTTGTCAATCAATCTTTATAACTCAACTCCACCCACTACAACGAAATTACTTGCTTTCAAAATTAGTCAAAGGCTGTTCCAAATGTGCTTGCAGAATAGCATGACATTTTTTCACCATTTTCTACTGAGTAAATTCTGTGGAACTTTGGTGAATCATGCAAGATCTCGGATGATTAACGATTTCTGTCCTCTGCTTGCAATTCCATTTAACCAACGTTCAGTTGTCTCCAGATCCCATGAAAGAAAATTAATTCAGAATAGAAAAAGTAAAGATGCTGATCAGAAATATGAAACTTTATCAACAGCTGGTTATTCCATTATACAATATAAGTTGATGGACCTTTTGGTGGAGCTCTCCACATATTCTGTTTTGAGAATTTTTTTCAATTATGTGATATTGCACCAAAGGATTACAAAACTCATTCTATGCATAGGACTTCCGGTTACTAGATCAAACACCTACGTTTTATGTTTGTTCTCCAATGGAAAGATAATCAGCTATCATGATTATAATTATTAATCATTAAATTCACACCTCAGAAGTTGCAATTTAAAAAAATGTCTGAAAGATAAATGTAAATGCCAAAAGTAATCTTGAAAAGTTTGGTCCTAAACTCTATTTATGTATTTTTCTTCCAATCATTTCTTTCTGCAGCAAGCGTGTTTTTCAGTCTTGTTTGCAATATCAAAATCATTGTATCGCAGACAGGGAGAAGAAAAAACGCAATGACAGAATTTGACTGTAATTATATTGTCTATGTTGCTCTGCTCAATTAAAGAAATGCCACGTTGTTTCAAAATTAACATATAAGGAAGCTTGAAGTTCGCCTGACAACGATTTCCTTGATATATATGACTTAACGAAATTAGCCATTCAAGTAAATGGATGTATTATATGAGATTAGAGATTAAATATGCTAATGTAACACCAGGAAGAATTTCTGTCCAAAACTCAGAAGGAAAGTTTAAATAGACTACACCCTATAGTCTTTACAGATGGCTAGTCAGAACATGCTAGCATTTCGATTTGAAGGGCTTCTGCATGATGATTATCTCCTGAATAATTTCGAAGGAAATCACAGTTCATATATATTCCGTTTTAAGAAAACATTTGTCTAACGCATTATAATATCGCACTATTGTATTGAATATTTTAGTTCTTGATAAAATGCGTTACGTTTTCTACAGAAGAAGAAGTTACGTATATAATCAATAACATACTTGTGTTATTATTTGAGATAAAAAAAACATACTAAACAGGATTAATGTGAAACAGATTATGTCTTTCAAGATTAGATAATATTTATTTTAAAACGCATGAACGTTAACTTTAAAAATTAGACATTCTTTTCAGCTGACATTTAATTATTGTCATCTTTCCAGAGCGACAACGTAATCTGCAATGCCGTGGTAAGCACGAAGCATTCCCTGCTCTCCTTATACACCGTGTGGGCGGCACGGTGGCACAGTGGTTAGCACTGCTGCCTCACAGCGCCAGAGACCCGGGTTCAATTCCCGCCTCAGGCGACTGACTGTGTGGAGTTTGCACGTTCTCCCCGTGTCTGCGTTGGTTTCCTCCGGGTGCTCCGGTTTCCTCCCATAGTGTTAGGTAAGGGGTAAATGTAGGGGTATGGGTGGGTTTCGCTTCGGCGGGTCGGTGTGGACTTGTTGGGCCGAAGGCCCTGTTTCCACACTGTAATCTAATCTAATCTAAAACCTCGGCATTTCTTCTGTACTTTCACTTCGGTGGGGTGCTTTGGCCAAAATTCCAGCAATATGTCAGTCACAAAGACACAATATCCACCTGTCTAAACAGACTTAAGAGGTCCAGCATTTGTTTAAACTACAAATGATCTGAATATTGCCTCGTTAGGTGCGATTGCAGAATAAAGTTAAGAGCAGAATCTTCAGTGTGTTGACTTAGTTCTAGCATTAAACACATACCGCAAACTGCCATTCTCTGCTGATGAATGGCTCTATAAATTTCCTGAGTTTTATTTCGTGGTTTTCTTTTCAGATGTTGAAGAACTCCTCTTGAAAACTAGTAAGCAAACATACATTCGAAGTTCTGTATCTTAATTTGTCAATTTGGTCTTGTTCCATACAAGCCACAAATACTTTTTAAAAATACATTGAAGGTCTATTTAATAGTTTGACCTGGAGGTATTTGTTCAGGTAAGTAGCTTTGTTCTTTGCAGCTAACATAAGTTGTAAAGCTTTATAATGATAATAAACCAACATTTAGAAGAATAATTTAGCTGTGTACTTTAGAATTTATTTCCCAGACAATGCCAATGCCAAAGCTTCCACAATAATATCCCTTTTTTAAAAAAAAACACACTTCTTATCTCAAATCTAGGCAGCTTTCGTTCCTGTATTCGGATTCTCCTGCGTTTTCTTTTCTTTTCCTTCATAATTTCTGCGTCACAGGTTACTGATCGAAAAATACTTTTAAGAGAGCTATTCTCAGGCAGCCTGTTTACAACTGGATTGTCAGTTCTCTTCTCTCCTGGTCAATCTTCTCCTGTCCTTTACTCCCAAAACATAATCGGATTTTGTCATTGTCTTTCAAGATTTCTCATACATTCAATTCAAATAAGATTTGAATTTGGTATTTTTCAGGTATAATTTAAACTGATTGGCCGAATTCGAATTTGTTTTTTTTCTCTCCAGCTAATCGAGTTGTTTGACCAAGTATTAGGTTGTTGCCTTGTTGAGAACTGTGTCCAGTAGTTCTGCTGCTTTTAACTCTCTTAAAGTACACCCACATCTTCATATCACCTGGGCTTTTTTTTTTCAAAGCAAATGTAAAGGAATTATCGATGAAAGTGCTCAGAAGGGGAGTATTACGCATGTAATCATACCATTTCTGGGCATTGCCCAATGGACAGGTGAATCGACAATGTGAGGTGAAGTTCACCTCATGAAGGTTCAACGTTCGAACCGTTTGTGATTTAAAAGTTAAACCTGTTGGAATTTAACCTACTGTCATCAGAAATATAACTGTCCTGGCTGAGAATATTGCACACTGTACTATTACCAAAATGCCAGAGGGTCAGTCGTTATTTTGCAAGGCAGGCAGGATGTAATAGTCGAAAAGTGTGGCGGTGGAGCAGCACATGAGTTACCTAGCATGAAACGGGCAGGGGAATCGACCTTTCAGGCATACGACCTTCATCAGGATTGCGTGGGGGGAAGCGGGCTGAGAGATAAATAGGAGGGGTTTGAGTCGGGGGGAGGGGCGAAGGGAGCCGGGAAGGCGACAGGTAGATGCAGGTGTGGGATGATGGTGATAGGTCGGAGCGAAGAGTGGAGCAGATAGGTAGAATGGAAGATAGACAGGTGGGAGCGTTCATGAAGGCCGTGTTTAGTAGGAGGATTGGATCTGTGATTAGGCGAGGGGAAGGGAGATGAGGAAACAGGTGAAGTTGACGCACATGCCGTATGGTTGGAGGGTCCCAAGGTGGAAGATGAGGAATTCTTCCTCCAGGCATCAGTTGGGTAGGATTCGGTGGTGGCGTAAGCCCAGGACTTGCGTGATCTTGGTGGTAAGTGAAGGGGAATTGAAGTGTCATTCCAGTCCGATGGTGTTATTTGGTGCGTGTATGCCACAGAGATGTTCCTTGAACTGTCCCGCCAGTAAGCGCCCTATCACCTCAATGTAGCGGAGACGACATCAACATTAACAGGCACAGTATATGGGTTGTTGAGATGTGCAGTAACATCTCTGCCAGATGTTAAAAGATCACTTGGGGCCTTGGATGGACGTGAGGAGGGAGGTGTATTTGCAGGTTTTACACCTCTTGCGGTGGCAAGGGAACGTCCTGAGTGTGAAGAGTGGGTTGGTGAGGGGACGGGGACTGAACGAGTAAGTCGCAAAGGGAATGTTCTCTGCGGAATGTTGATAGGGCTGTGGAGAGAAATATATCTCTGGCGGTGGAGAGTGAATGTAGATGGCAGAAATGGTGGATGATTATGCGCGATATCTAGAGACTGGTGGGGTGGAAGGTGAGGATCAAGAAATTTCTAACCTTGTTGCAGTTGAAGAAGTGGTATTCAAGGGCCGAGATGCAACAGGTGGAGATGTACGGCAGGACATCGTTGAATACATGGGAGGGGAAATTGTGCTTCATGAAATAGAAGGCCACCTGGTACAGTCTGGATTGGATTTGACCCTCTTGACAGAGGTTATGGGGAAAAGGAAGAAACGAAAGGTTTGCACAGCTTCACCATGGTGGAAGGACATGCATAATGAATCACTGTCCATGGTGGAGATGAAGTTTTGGGGGCCAGAGAAACGTAAACAATGGAGCGAGTTGAGGACATGGGTGTTGTCATGAATATATGTGGAGATTTCCTTGATGAAGTTGGCCAGGATGGTGGTATTATATGAGGAGAAAAGTTCGATGGGGCAGGAGCAGGTGGCAATGGGGTGTCAGCCGGACCAGTTTTGTTTGTGATTTTTTTTCTGTTTGAGGTTGTACCGTAGTGTGTGGGAAACCAAGACAATGAAGATGGAGACTGTAGGTTAGTGATCACAAAAAGTGATGAGGCTGTGGATCCTCTGCGAAATGAAAATTTAGTGATGTGATGCAAGAACATGTTTGAGGGGACAGTGGGAGGAGGTGTCCTTTGGTTGGCGTCTGGCTGCAGCAGTGCAGACCTCATAGCGCCAAACTACCATTGTGCCCACTATATCCGCTGGCTTGTAGGGGATTTTGGGGTTGGAGTCAACGGAAGCAATTTGATACCATGAGATATGGGACTGGGTGAGAGGGATCGACAAATTGATGCAGTCTTAATCACGCCACAGTAGGAGATGAAGAGGCGAGGGTAGGTAACAGGTGAGTACAGGGTATCCAAGTGGATGGAGTATATTGGAGGTTAGAGCAGTGTTCCTTGAAGCGTGGGTGGCAGTTTTGATGTAAAAAGTAAGAACAGACGCAGACGCAGCTGAAGAAATATTCGATGTCACAAAGCAAGTGGAAATAGCTGACACAGGAGAATAGTGGGATTAAGGTGGTCTTTTAATGATGAGGAACCGTTCATTGTCAGTAAGGGGGAGGTCTGGGACGATATACAAACTCAGAAAGCGTGTGCCTCGGACCAGGTGTGCAGCTGAAGCTAGGGGAGGGGGCAGCGATTTCTCTGGAGTGGGTGTGGTCATGGTATCATTAGAAATATCATCAAACGAGGTAATGTAAACCGCATTGGTCAGGGGGTGAAAATGATGTGTTCTGCGGCATCTGCGGAGCTTCCAAAAGTGAAGTTTCGTGTGATGTTGCTGATATCAATGGTGGCAGT
Source organism: Chiloscyllium plagiosum (assembly GCF_037043375.1). Lineage (NCBI taxonomy): Eukaryota > Metazoa > Chordata > Chondrichthyes > Orectolobiformes > Hemiscylliidae > Chiloscyllium > Chiloscyllium plagiosum. Next base: position 15,319,383 of record NW_028270176.1, read on the forward strand.
ATGCTCCCCGGTGGGTTTCAGAAGAATGACGTGCATGGTGGCGGAAGTGGTTAAGGTGGGGGTAGAAGTGCCATGTCAGTCAGCCTTCACGGGTTTTTAGGCAGTTGTGGTTCCAACGTCGATCGTGGAGGTAAGATTACTACTGATAATCATGAAGGCACTGTTCCTGGCGGCAGTAGTGAAAGTGGTGTCGTCGACAGTCCGGTGGGCAGCGTGGGCTGCCTTGAAGCAAAAATTTGCAGCAGTGGTGGTATCTGTAGCAGGCGTGTGCCTACTGGCATTCAGGTGCATCTGGAGAAAGTGAGATGGTTTGGAATAATCAAGGAATCATGTGTTTGAAGGTATGTACGTGAGAGTTTGGTGTAATTACTGGAGAAACAACAGTTGTTGAGTGTGTGGATCCATCTCAAGATGAAGAATAGCAGAGATGCCTTGCAGGTTTTGGAGAGTGTTGCCCTGAGCTGGGACAGGCGGTGACGTCAAGGAGAGTAATTGGCACCACATGACTGTGAGGGTGAAGATGATACAAGACATCAAGCCAGTTTCAGCACGAGAGAAACATAAAAGAGATGTCTCAATCTTATAGATGCATAAAGCAGAACTACAAGTAGATCAAGGAACGTTGATATGAAGTCTGAACAAGGAAACATCGTTACTGCTCCAAGGGATCCTGAATATACTCTGCAGTTTATTACATCATGAACAATTTAAAGACAAAGAAAATCTCATGGAAGTGGGAATCTTCACTAACATCTCCATGCTCCGTAATAGGAGAAGCCGAACAGACCATTTCAAAATACATGAGTGGGAATATTGCAACGAGGCATAAGAAGTGCTGAGAGAATGACCAGTCTCATTTTCTACAAATCTTTCTCTTAATTTCACCTGCCAGCTTTTGCCTCTTACGTTTCATTCGACTTGATATCAAGATACAGCTGAAGTAATTGCAACAAGTGAAGCCAACACACACTAATAACATTCCTTTAATAGTACTGAAGATTTCGCCTCATAACTCGCCCCTCGAGGTCTTGCTCTTGGCGTGCAGATGCAGAAATGATAACTTTTTGTATCTGAGAGAAATTGTTAAGTTAATCCGGTTGAAAATCTTTTAAAAAAAGATCACTCCAATCTATGCACACACTGCCTAATCATTTTCCTCTCGATAATTAAGGCAATGATGGAAGTTGTTATGATTATTGCTTTCAAGCATGCCCTGTTGAGTACTAAGCTGGACATGCATGCAAACTACTGAATTCTCGGACCATTCATACACAGTCTGGAGTTGTCCTTACATCTTCACCATCGTGGGAGTGATCAGCAACACTTCAAACGTTCAATTACAACTTATCCAGGTCCCAGTTTTAATTCAAGACAAAAGCTCCAGGTTCTACGGTTTGGTAGCCTCCTTAAAACGATAGACGTAATGTACCAGTAAATATAAATTTGACAACGTTTAAGTAACTTGCGCAGATCTTTCCCCACATTTTCACTTCTTTTGCAGCAGTATTATGAGTTTTTTGAGATGGCTTGAATCTTTCTACTAAATACATCTACTATTACTAGAAAACATTCGTAACAATGTAATTTACGTAACTCTATAAAATCAAATTGCTGACAAGTGAAAATTACCAGGGAAAGGGGTAGTTCCAGAACCGGAGGGCATCCCTTTTCCATCATTCACGTTTAGAAGTAAGGCATACATGATCTAATTTCTCATCTGCTTTCTGGAAATGCGGGAGGTACCAGTTTTGCAGGAAATTATTAAGCACTCCCTCCTTGACAATTGTGCACAATTATGCACATACTCGATTATTATATGTAGGAGCAAAGAAGGAACACAAACGCATAGTGTTTCCTACAAATTGGTTTGAGTATCATAGGTAGCACCCCATTTGAGGCCATAGCTTGTGCTTCTCAGTAGGGGCGTCCCCCCATACATTCTGCAGTGCACCCAGGTCTTGAATACTCTTTCTTGAACTGTATCTAAGCAGATTTTGCTTCGAACTCGAGATCAGTGTTTTGCGTTGGAAGGCTGCCTGCTTGTCATCAGTGCCTACATGCTCATTGGCTGAAATGACTGCAGCCATAGCACCAGTGTGGCAATGATAAAGCCTGTAAGCGGTTATGGAAAAAAGTACTGAAAGGCTGTCCCTTGGAGCTTAGAAATACTCTATATTTCCTCAAGGCTCCGCAGCCATCGGCCGTGCCAAACGCATAGCCAAACTCGCTATATACATCTGCGAATTTATTATTAATAAAGCATGTCGATCCTGCAGTAGTTCCAAATTAAAGATAACTGAAATAAACTCTCTAGTGGCCCTATCTCCCATAATGAAAACAAGGGCCTGCCATTCGTCTAAGAGGGAATTTCAGTGTAACAGTCCCAATCCCAAAGGTGTTACACTGGTGCCTACAATTCCCCCTCAGTGGACGCATATCTGAATTTGGCTCCCTCCCTCGTGGGTAACTTGGTCCTATTCAATCCGCTCAGGGCTGTCAAATGACATGTAGGGATTGCGAGCTCGCAGGAAAAATTCTGTTTTCCCTGTAACTTGGATCTTGGCTTGCACTTGTTCTGGACTTCCCAATAGAAGTCCACCACGTATCTCATTTGCAACGACCAATTCTTGGACCGATTCCGATTATTTGTCTGGATCATGTCAACGACAGCAGAAGAAATACACAGCAAAAGCATAGCTTTAAGTTGAATTATCTTCTTGAAAAGGATTGATCACCTGAAAATGTACCTTCATAGGCAATTAACTGTTTGCATTAATCAATTTGTGACTCCTCACGTTTGGCTTTGCATTTCAGTACATCACCAATATTTGCAGGTTGTTGTAAGGCTAATTCTAACGACTAGAATATTTAGTGATACTGTGCATCATTGTTATGGAGAGTCTGATTCAAGCCATTCAAACCGTGGGCAGACCCCACACAACCCTTGCCCACCTGTGCCATTAGTAAGTAACTTCAACCCGTGACAGGAGCATACAACAAAGTGTAAACAAGCCGAGAGAATCCATCTGGATTTTCCTTGAACATAACAAAAAGCAAAATAGCCTGGCTTCCCTTTGTGGTCAGTGGCTTGGTTCAATATCATAACTTTGTTTCTTGGGATGGCCCGAGGTTCAGATGGTCCAGGCCACACATTACCTGGATGTTGGCTATGAAGCTGTTAACCGATACCGGACTCTTTACACTCAGAGTAAAGTAAAGGTCTAGAATCAGGGGATTTGCATAAACTACCAGGGAATGTCTGGGGCTCAATGGGTATCATGGATAAAATCCCCAATCCTCATCCATATCAGTATTATCCGCTTCACCATAAAGTGTCAATATGCCAGACATCAACTAAGTATCCGAGTGCAAGTTAGATTACATTTAAAAAGTTGTTGCTTCAACCTGTGATCATCTTCCTCAGACTTATCGGCATTACAGTGTTTCGTTTTTTTTTTACACTGTTCCCCTATTCTTTTCATCCCACGTCTCCCCATTCACACCGAGCTTCTAACATCTCCCAGCTTTTGCGAGTTCCATCAGTTGTACATATCTCTGTCCAAATTTCACATGCATTATTCCGCCAAATGGCCAGCAAGGTGCCTTTGCATTCAATATCCCAGCTATCCTTCCATTCTTTATTAAATAATCAATACTATTTCTCACAATGTTCCTTGCAAAAGAGGTTTACCACCAGTTAACAAGATAGCACAGCCGAGGTCCTTAGTTTCGAAAGCTACAAAGTGGGTACAGAATGAAGAGCAAAATGGTATAAAAATAATATAATAAAGTTGTTAAACAAAAAAAAAATCATCAATAATGTATCTCGAATGACCATATTAAATTTTCTAAAACTGAAAGAATTCAACTATTGGTATGTTCTAAAATTTAAAATATGCCCACAGTATCATTGCCCATTTTGGCTGCTGATCTGTTTGTTAATGTCGATTGAAGAAATGTCCCAAAGACTAACCTTATTCTAGCAACTTCTGTTGCAAAACAATAAAATAATCCCTTTTGAGCTGTCACTAATACATTTAATTTGAATATCTAAGGGAAGGAATGCTTCTATATAATTCAGAACTGGCAGTGTACACAGTCTCAACAATCTCCTACTATTAGCCAAGCTTAGCAAATAAAAATTAAAATGACAACAACACAAAAAGTGATTCCACGTTCAGTGCCAGTGTTTTGCATGATGGTGACAGAAAGCGTCACTTTATCTTCATGTTTCTTCTCTTGCTACCGACGCTTTCCCTCATATTGCTAAAACTTTTATTGGCAATTGCATCTATAAAACGGAATTGTATAAAAAGCAATCGAACTTGCCAATTAATTGTGATTTTGAAATTCAGCAATAACACAAATCCAAAAAAAGACGCATTCTATAATTGATAGAATGTGTGCAACAATTGACTAAGAAATTATTCTGATAATTAAGAATTACAAAGGAACATAAATGTCCCAAATTGAATAAAATACAATAAAGATTGCGTAGAGAAAATTGGTTAAGAATAGTCCTAACAAGTGCACAAGACCCAAACTTTTATTTTCCTCAAAGTAAATCAAACTCCAATAAGCTAATAGAAAACAAGGCATTGTTTAGTGTTTCAAGCAAAATGTAAAATACGTTAAAATTAACCCAAAACGCTTACGTTAAACCACCTGTGGAGAATTAACATAAAACAATTTAGTAATTTAAACCACCTAACATGCCACGGATGAAACTGGACTGCGGGCAAAGCACATTTGCAACAAATTAAACAATCCACACTGCTTTAAAAAAAAAGTAAAAACAAATTAAAGGATTCTACAAAGCTATAGATGCTAAAGATTAGATTAAAAATAATGGAATTCCAATTTAATGCTCATTAATCTCACAGATTTTAAAAGGTATCAAACCTAGATATAAAACTTAAAATGGTAAAGGCCAAGCAGGAAATAATATTTTAATTTCTGTGACAAGAAACGAAATAATTTCTAACCTTAGAGATAATTGATTTACAATGTCACTTCTTAAAACAAAAAATGGCAAAATCAAAAATGAAACAAAAATGTATCATTTACCTAATAATTTAGAAAATAAACGAATCAAGTGATTACACAGACAATGTATCGAATTATGCAATCAATGTGACAATTCCAGAATTTGAAATGTATAAATATACCAATACTGTAAAAAACGTTTTTTCGTTGAGCACCATATTCGTTATAATTAAATATTTGGAACAAATGACACAATTGCACGTTACACTATTTAAAGAATAATGAATGAGGTCAAGAAATATGAAAAAAAAACATGTCCATGAATAACGGCTTAAATGCCTATATCTTAATATCACAGCAGAAGACTACATTTATTTCCAGAGAAGGGAGAACTATATTTTAAGAAATGCCTAAAGACATGTTTAAAAATTATATTTATGAAAGCATATATGAATATAAATTCACATCAGCACATGCAAGGGCAGGTGTATCCACATCAGTTGTATTAGATATTTCAAAATTTTACCAAAATCAAGTTAACAAGCAATAGTTTTCGTGGAAAAAAACGAAAGATGAGTTTATTCAGCCAGAAGGTAAAATTCCAAACGTAATGAAATCAAATTCCAAAAGTTAAATTAAACCAATGTTCAGAAACCAATTTCTTTAAGCAAAACATTCCTGGCAGATATTAGCGCAGAAAGTCATTCAAAAGGTGGAAAATAAACTTGACACATGTATGATCAATACTAATAGTAAATGAAAACACAGCCAACACTTTAAAATCAGCAAGAATATACAAAATGCAGATTTCAATCAAACATTTCCGGATCACAATTCGAAGGAACAAAATACATTGGTTAAATAAGACCACATGAAACACCAAAAGAGAAAAAAAAATACAGATTTAGTACTTTGCAGCCTCTCTTTCCCTGTCTTTCTCTTTCCATTGTTTTATGCAATCATATGTACAAGTATCATCAGGTGCAAACCTCCTCTTGTTTTTCTCTACAGTTCACCCATTTCGTGGAAAAAGTGATAGGTTTGGAATCAGGTCCACATTCTACGGAAGATGTTCCTCACATACACACGGTCACAATCATTCAATGATTCAAACAGGATGTTGGCTCAAGCATAAATTAAAATTTAACAAATTGCCCAACTAACACAAACGAATTACAAAACGTCCATTTTATCTGAGGGCCCTGCACACACTGTAAGTCGTTTTCCTGATCAGGATTTATCTCGCATGTGGTATGAAAGTGAGAACTTTTTCCAAAAACATCAAGGGACTGTCCCATTTTAACTTATGACTCTGTGCTGTGCGAAAAAAAAAACAACTGACACTATGAACAAAATGGTGTGAGAAACTGAACAAGTCTGTCCTCCTTTTTCTGTTACCTCACAACTTCCAACGACCATAAGAACACAACGGAGTGTGAATATCTCTTATTTTCAAATCGGCATACAAATACGACAGAGTGAGAAATTTACAGAGCCCATTCCCCTTTCCGCAATAACTCATACCTTACACTGGTCATATTAAAAGAACAGAGTTTGAAGATTACCGATACTGCCTTCCTTTCTCAGCAATCTAAAAACTTGACCAGCCATAACCGAATGATCAGAAAACCATGATCACCAAAACCCAAACAAAAGAGACATTTCAACTAGATATATTAAACAAAACGCCTCAAATTTCAAACGGCCGTATTAAACAAAATCTGTCAAATTTTAAAAGACCATATCAAACAATAGCAGAAGAGCAGTAAATTTACCTAAACCTGATTGACCAAGTGGTTGTTTTGATACCTTCAAAGTACAAGTCTCACTGGACGAGAGGGAGATAGTTTATTTCGGACAAAAAGAGTGGTCTTAGGGTAAAGCACCTGAGGATCTTTACAACAGTGTGTGTCTGACACAAAGAGTCGGTTGATTAATCAGAAATGTTCCCTCTGTTGAGAACCGCGGTCGCAGCATCATATATGAACTTACACATTCTCGAAGCACTATTAGATTGCAAAATGGCAATCATTATTTTAGTTAATCCAGCGAGAGATGAACAGACAAAGCTCGGTATCAAAGACATGGCCCTGAATACGTTGATAATATCCCAAATCTTAACATAGAGTCATCTCAGTTTTCACTGATTCCTATCGTATCATTGTTCTAATGTTAATTAGTTTCACATTAGCTAAGTAATACATTACTGTTGTTTGCCGAATAAAATAGACAATAGTGTGAATGTGGTGAAATTTACATCACAATCAGTATGACGTTGTAGTGACTGTCTGGGAAACAGTCTGGGAAACAGACAGATATTTAATTATGCCAAGATTCATACATTCCTTATTTAATTTTAAATGTCACTGTGCTTTACCATGTTACAAGACAAATTACTTTTGCAGGGAGGAGACTTATGAAAGAGAGGTATTATATCCTGAAGGCAATCTGTTTGAAAATTAAACGAAAAGCAGGATATTTCCAATGTAGTCATTTATTGTGCAAACATCATCCTCTCCATAATCAAAGCAATGATGGATGTTGTTATCATTATTGCTTTCAGGCATGTCCTGTTGAGTACAATCCTTCCCATAGATCTCAGTTTAGCCTTCCAAACAGGGAAAAAAGAGCTAAAGTAAAGAGGTCATCCAAGGATGTCTGACGTTGCCATGAATGATCCATTTGACCAAATGTCGCATTAGTACATTGGAGAAAAAAAAAACTGGAAGTAATGAGATTCAAAGACAGTATTCTCCATTGGCTGGTATATGTTCTGACCAAATGCAAGGTGGATGTGGTGGCCGTAGGTTAGTTATCCGAGATCCAAGTTAACTCTGTCGCTGTTCCTAAAAGTTGTGTCATTGGTCAAAACATCATCCAATGTTCCATGAATGGAATTCCCACTCCTGCATGATCATATGTGTGAATGTTCACAGACTTTGTAAAACAGTGGGTATTTAATTGGATCAAAGATATATGTACTATGGCCTCCAGCTCACGACAGAGATAAAAACCTCGCAGTATTCAATTCATGTCCTGACCTCCCAATGCTTCCCCACTATCTGCACGTCATCAGCCACGAATGCAATATAACACTGTTCATTGGCCTGGGTGACAGCATGTCGAAAGACAATTCCACACATGAAACCACCAGACTTACAACAGTCAGTTTAAACAGCATCATGTTAACAAATATAAGTCTCCTAACCAAAAAAAAAAGTCATTACCAGCAGTCTGAAGTTTCCACGCAGTGCAGTGCAGTAATTAACTAAGTTTGCTTGAGCAACCCTTTCGAAATTTATGTCGACTGTAAGGATTCTGGAAGCATATACCTTTTGAAAGGAACCACCTGCAAATTCCTCTCTAAGCGACGTAACATCCTGACTCGCAACTACATCACGTTTCCTTTTTTGTCACTGCGACAAAATCCAGGACATCCCTCCCTAACAGTGGTGCTTCAATGATTTTCATTTTGAAAATCATAGAAAATGCGGAAATCACACTCTAAGGGAGGGGGCCAGATGTTGTGCAGGAGATCCGACTTTACACCATAACTTATTCCACTTGACAAAAGTTTATATGATGAATCGGAGACAGAAAAAAAAATCACCATCACCTTCTGCCTTACTGCACTAACTCAATTTTGAAACTATTTAGAACACTGCCTTGGATTGAATTAGCATATCCCCATTTCACTACTTTTTCAACAAAAGACTTTATAAAAATCTTCAATGAACTCCATGTGGAGTAAATCATCAGCAAGTCTGAAATCTGCATACAAAGTCAATTTCCGGAAATAAAAGTGGGAGCAATTTCGTTGGAGGCTGTATCCACCTGTTGTGATATAGCATAAAACACTCTGCTAATTCAACCTGAAAGAAAGAGACGCCCATCTCCCACCAAAATCTTTTAAATTTCTAGAAACAAAGAACTGCCCCAGAGGTCACTACTAAAAGTACAAATTAACAATTTTATTCTTTCAATCCAAAAAAGAACGTCAGACAACGTTTTACAATTCCTTTTTCTTAAACCTACCTTTTAACTTTCACTCGACAATATGTCTCTAATTAAGAAAATACACTTCAGACTTAAAACAAAATCGCAAGCAGTCAACTTTGTCGATTCTCCTTTGTGGATGTTTCTCTGCAGATATTTCTCTAGGTCGGTTTCAATATTACGCACCACATTTTCCTTATGGGCATGTACATTTCAGAAAGTTCAGCTGGTATATTATACTGATAGCTTTTCTTGACCGTTCTCCAACTAAATGTTCAAATCGCTGGTTTGATAATTCGAAATATCGGATCATATATTTAGTTAAATGTTGTCAAAATACTAAATACAACCTTCTTTGGAGTTTGATATCTGTTGTGTATTTTAAACGGATTGGCAGAATTTGAATTTGCTTTTTTGTAACATAGCAACTCAGCAGCACTATTGGTTTCACAGCCAAATGTTCATTTTAAATCCGTTCAGTATACTCTGTGCCTCTCTAAGTACCTTGCAGCTTCCAGTCTGTCTTAAAGTTGCAGTACCAACCGACACCTTGATGCCACATCCACTCTTAACAAAAAAAGAAAACATAATGAAAAAAGGGTTTAATATGCTTTTCTGTATTCCTTAACCACATTTTCATGACATACATATTAATTTAATTTAAAGTCGTATTAACTTCTACATAAAACAATGAATAATTAACAAATTTATCTCTACTTCATTAGTTAAATCGGTGATAACACATATGCAATTACAGTCTTATGACCCGCAAAGTGCAATTTGTAAAATGAAAGTCTGTTACGTAAGACTCCAATGAAACAGTCAAATATTCTTGTATTTACAGCATTTCAAGAATGTAAGAGAAATATGATCCGTGTACAGAATTGTTCTGACATATTGATTGTGATGTACACATTAAAATATTGCAATGCCACTCGCAAACTCAATAGTTCTTTTTCCATTTTGGAGTATTTCGTCTAATTGATGTTGATTTTCTTCGGATAACCAACTGTCAGCTCAATCCGATCTTCATCTTTCCATCGTAGCATAGCTCCAACTTCTATGTCACTATTTGGAGATGCCGGTATTGGACAGGGCTGTACAAAATTAAAAATCACACAACACCCGGTTATAGTCCAACAGGTTTAATTAGAAGCATACTAGCTTTCGGAGCGACACTCCTTCATCAGGTGATAGTGGAGAGCTCAATCGTAACACAGACTTTATAGCAGAAATTTACAGCATGATGTGACTGAAATTATACATTGAAAATTTGATTGCCTGTTAAGCTTTTCATCTGTTTGAATACAATATTTAAATACTGTATTCGAACAGATGAAAAGCTTAACAATCAATTTTTCAACGTATAATTTCAGTTACATCGCACTGTAAATTTTTGCGATAAATTCTGTGTTAGGATTGAGCCCTCCACTATCCCCTGATGATGGAGCGCCGCTCCGAAAGCTAGTGTGCTTCCAATTAAACCTGTTGGACTATAACCGGGTGTTGTGTGATTTTTAGCCTTCTGTGTCACTAGCATCGATACCAACTTTGTCAGATTCCAAAAAGATTGGTTTTGCTAAAACTTGTGCAGTGGTTCACATTGGTTTGAAATGGCTGAATGCCTCCTGGCATTGTTCATTTCAGCAAACCATTGTGTTCTTCCTCAGCAAAAAAGTGAATAGTGCCATTACACTGCTGAAGTTTGGAACACAATTCTGATATAATGCGTATAGTGCCAAAAATTGAAGCTCCACATTCTCGCATTTGGCAGTGGACCTTTCTCAATGGCTTTTGACTTTGCATTTGGTGGGGTCAACCTTCTATGACCGATGTTATGTCACAAGAACGTCACGGCTTCCTTTGCGAATTTAGTTTCATTTCGATGTTTTACCCTTTTTTCATGTTCGTAGTCGCCAAAGAGATCTTCCAATTGTGTTGCCTGATCATCCAGGATTTACTACATCGTCCAAGTGGACTTCACAGTATGTTAATCCAGCTACAACTCTTGGTATATGCCAGGAGCGTTCTTAATTCTAAATGGCATCACTTTGAATTGATATAGAGCACTTGTTATTACAAACGCAAAAGTTTATTTCACCATCAATGATAAAGATACCCATCAGTAAACAAACAGTAAGTCCAACTTGTTGATCTTAACTGGCTTGTGAAAATTTCTCCATATAGTACTCCAAACTCCGTATTAGATATGAGTCCAAGAATCGATGAGTCCTGTCAGGATCAGGAACGAAGACAATGAGCGACTTCCACGCGGTCTGGCTTGGTTCGATGATATTATCTTTGAACATGGTCTCCTCGTCCTTCTGGACCTGTCTGGCTTTGAAGAGATTACGTCGATAGAGGTATTGTTTTATTGGAACACCATTCCCTAGCATTTATCCTCTCTATGTCATTACTACACATAATACTGCGGTAACAAACCTTTCAACTGTGATCTGTTCCTGAGACCGATAGTCTACTAACTTTCCCACTCCCCAAGAACTTCTTCGTTTTTAACATATTTTGACACACATCAAAATCCAATATAACTGGATTTCATTCTTCACTCTGTTGGGCAGTAACTGACAGCTGTTTCCCCAGTTTATTTTTATTTTTCTCATTAGTATACTAAGGTTTCAACATGTTCACAGTAGATAATCAATACAGTTTTTGCTTCTATCTGAAGTCTTTACTCGATAGATCACCTGACTCATTTTTTTTTTTCAAATTGATAGAGAGTACTAAACTTGGTTATGAAGAGATCTCCTATTATTAGAACAGTACACATGCATCATACCCTCGGAAATAAAAAATCAGTGTCTCACAAAATTTTACCTGCCAAATGCTTCACTTATGCTGTGCCCAGTTTAGGTGTTGTTTATCTAATTCATCCAACAATTTAGTCACTCCGTCACCTCCGATATACAATCAAATTGTGTGATCTCCAAATTTGACCTGCAATTATTCATTAAGTAATATCAAAGGGCCTCTCACTTCATGCCCAAACATCCACTCGAATAGAATAAACTCAGTAGATTAGTTTGGGGCACCTGGAATGGCCAACATTACTAATGGGATTTCTTTATACCGACTATTCGGGTGATCTAGAGAAAATGCACTCAACATGGTCTTCAAGGTCTGATACCACCTTTGTAAAGCTCACTGGGATTCAGGATGATACGCATTTGACTGAAAGTACTCTATACCAAAGCTATCCATGACCTCGTATAACATCTTAACAGCAAAATTAGACCCTTGGTCCAACTAAAACTCTCTGGTAGAGCATACCACGTGAAGAAAGCTACTAACACCTTTACCACACTTTTGCGTTGATACTCCATCATGGAGCTGTCTCCCGAAAACTGGCCACACTTCAGTTTAGGTTAACAAGCGCTAGTTCCCAGTTGTATGTTATGAGAGGGGACCTGCGTAATCAATTATAACACGCATAAAATATTCTTCAAATGTGGGAATTGGCAAAGAAGGTGTGGCTTTCATTGCCGCCTGAGGCTTACTTACCTCTTGACATGTATGACAATTACAGCAAAATTTAAACACAGCTTTGTGTATTGGAGGCCAACAAAAATGTTTCTGCACAATCGCCTGATTCTTTTGTACACCTGGTTAACATCCTAGAGGTAGTTCATGTGCTACCTGTAACATGTCTCTGTCTGCGTGCTATGAGAAACACAATCTGGCGCACTTTGGCAGGTTGTCGCAAACTGAACCTTAACTTCTTCACCTTTCTCTTAAGTCTTTGCTTCGTGCTGTGAGTTATAATAGTGGGATTCAAAGTTTGGGAGAAGATTTGTAGCTCGGGTGCTCGTTGTTGTGGTTCTGTTCGCCGAGCTGGGAATATGTCTTGCAAACGTTTCATCCCCTGTCTAGGTGACATCCTCAGTGCTTGGGAGCCTCCTGTGAAGCGCTTCTGTGATGTTTCCTCCGGCATTTATAGTGGCCTGTCTCTGCCGCTTCCGGTTGTCAGTTCCAGCGGTCCGCTGTAGTGGCCGGTATATTGGGTCCAGGTCGATGTGTTTGTTGATAGAGTCTGTGGATGAGTGCCATGCCTCTAGGAATTCCCTGGCTGTTCTCTGTTTGGCTTGCCCTACAATGGTAGTGTTGTCCCATCGAATTCATGTTGCTTGTCATCTGCGTGTTTGGCTACTAAGGATAGCTGGTCGTGTCGTTTCGTGGCTCGTTGGTGGAAAATACCAGGATATTATTCTCTTATCTCCTCAGTTTTGACCTTCATTGGGTTTGTTTTTCTATATAAACATGTGTCACTCTCACCTTGGACACATCTATGAATAATTTCCAAAAACAAACCGAATTTCAGGAACTGTCAGTCTGTCAAGCACTACCACTGAACCTTACCCAGTCTTCAGGGGGCACTCCAACCTGATCTTATATAGGGCAACGCCAAATTTCTGGCCATCTATAGAAAAGAATTACCACACTCTCGGATAACAGAACAGAAGCTGTGCACGTTCGCTCATTTCTTACTATTAAAGTCTGCTTATATCCTGTACCTCTCAAAACCATAACTTGTTGCCATTCCCTCCCTGTTCTTTCTGATTAAACTTTCTCCACAAAGGCGGAATCTCTATAGAGGTTAAGTACTATCTCCATATTCAGCCCCTGTCTATGCTGTGCCCTCTCCTCCAGCTCCTCAGCTTTTTGTGGATACCCTTTAATACTGATACCAATGCCATTTGCTAAGCTTCTAGTACCACATCTTTTCCCACAGTGCCTTTCTTTCATGACCAGCACTGTGGCTTTACGTGTCCCACTATACCACAATGGAAACACCTGAGGCCATTCAACTCCTTTGATCCTCCTGGGCTTCTTTCTTTTTACCCTGTGTTAAACAGTTGCCATTGTTCTCTACTCTTTGTTTTGAAGTGTATGATCTCGCGTTCTCCCAAATTCTACCCCTAACAGGACGAAATTCTGGCCGGAAGGTTGTCTTGTGCATTGACATGTATTCCTCTGTTAATTCTGCTGCCCTCTTACCTCCTGAAGTTTATGATCATCCACGTGAATTCTTCCCGTCTCTGCAAGTGAGTTTTCAAAGTCGTCCAGCAGAATAATCTCTCTTAGAGCCTCTCAGGTTACATGTATTTTTATGGTCCACACCCATCCAACAGAAATAACTGTGTTCAATTCTTTCCATATTGACGTAAGTCTGACGTCGTTCCTTCTTTATGTTTATGAATCACTGGCTGTACGTTTCTGGCACCATCTCATAGGCTCTAAAAATAGCCTGCTTGACATCTTCAAAACAAATTGACCCCACATCTCGAAGCGAAGCAAACACCACATTTGTTCTGACTGACAGTTTATCCTTACCCAGGAAGCCTCGGGCCACTCCACTTGCCTAGCCAATTTTTACATTACAAGAAAGAAGGCTTCAACATCTTAGTCAGCAAGTTATGTCAGAGTTTTGTCGCATTTGTATGTATGATTACCATCTCTTTTGATCTCCGACCTATTAACTTGACTTTGTTTGATGAAGTTGCAACCTCTCAAATTGAAACTCTCTCTCCTTTTGCTCAGCTGAGAACCTTTCCTCTCCTTTTCTTTTTCTTCTCTCTTCACTCTCTCTTGCTCCCTTTTTCTTTTTCTTCTCTCTCTGTTTCTTTTTCTCTCTCATTCTTTGTTCTCCGTCTCTTTGTTTCTCTTCTAACTACATATTCTTCAATTTAATTTAAGTTTTTATTCTCGCTCTACTGCACTTATCTGGATCGCTGACACACCTAGGTGTTTGAGTAATTCCCTCACAATTGTAGCTTTATGTTTTTCCCTTATAAAATCGAAGCCTAATTTCTTTGTTAATTCGAATAGTGTGGCCTTATCCCTTCCTTATAAACTTTCTTGGTAAACTTGAGAATCATGTTCAAACCCCAAACCCTCCTTAGCAACTTGAAGAGCCATTTTTCACTCTTTTAATTTAACTAACAGCATGTCACTGAAATTAAACAAATTGTGTCAACTACGTTTTATTTAACGATCTAGTATACTAACCTGCAAGTATTTTAATTTACAGGGCATTGTTTATCCTGCAAATCTATTCAAACATGTACAAATCTCAGACTGGATTGGTCGAAACCTGTTTAAATCACGGACGAAAAGCTCCGAACTATTATGGCACGGGGTAAACACTTTGGTATTTCAGCGCGACACACAGAGAAACTCTCCTAGTGCTGTAATTTGTTAAAATCCGAGAGACAAACAACTATGCCAAAGGTCAGTATTTAAAGTAAATATTTGCAGTTATATTCTTTCTGTCTAATAGAGCACATTAGACAACTATTTACAACTCCTTTCTCTTAAACCTATCTTCACCTCCCTTGGTACAATACTGGCCAATAAACAAAAACCTATTTAAATTGACAATTAAAAAATCACATTTGCGAACCACTTAATTTTATTGTTTTTCCTTTGAAGATTTTGCTCTGAGATTTTTCTCCATGTCGGCTTCAATACTGTGCTGCACACATTTTTGTGGACAGATGCATTTTAGAGAGCTCTTAGGCTAGTGGTCTGTACTAGTTGGTTTTCTTGGCAATTCTCACCTAACTGCACAAAATGTCCGGTTTTATGCCCTAAAATATGGAATCATTTCACTGGTTTTGTGTTGTCAAAATGCTAAATTCAAAATTGAATGTAGTTTTGGTATCTGGTGCAAAAATCAAAGTGATTGGACAAATTTGAATTTGTTTTTTCTATCATGGCAACTCAACTGCAAAATTGGCGTTACAGTCAACTGTTACTTTTTAAATTCTTTCAGCACAATTTATGCCTAACTAAGTGCGTGCTATCTTACATGGTCTCTTAAATGTGCTGTACACACCTACACCGTCACACCACTCCTGTCAAAGCCATGCTCACTATTCTTGAATAATAGTTGCCTTCTGTGTGGAGTCTGATACTGTCCATTAGGTTCTTTTTTCTTAAAGAAAGACGCGTCCTTTCTATGTTAGTCTTACTGAAATTACCGTTTTATTTCTGTTATGTCATATGTGTCTTTTCCGACTGATTGTGCCACTTGATCTGTCTTGCTGAATTCTGGCACTTACTTGGTCAGAAATGCTTTTAAAATTATTGAAATTATGCTATCATTCTTTCAATTTCCTATTAAATAGCTTTGCATGCATTTAGTTTTAGTCTGGGCACTAATTCATGTTTCATTTTCGGAAATCTTTATTATCTCATGCCTGCCAAAGTTAAATTCAACACGTTCATCACAAGCCACACCTAATTTAAACTGTGACGATTTCACTCATACATCAATGCAGCTGCGGTATGTTCATGTTAAAACCTCACGTGTATCTCATTATTCCACGCATAGACTGGTATTTGTTCACCAGTTGGCTTACTAATTGTTCATTTGTCATTATATTCCAACATGCTCATCAAAAAGAAGAACTGCTGTTCCAACATGATCATCCAACCTTTTTTTAAACCAGTGTTGGTTTTTTGTAGTATCATTTGGGCACTCATCCATACCTTTGAATATTTTTTTTTCAGGAATATATGCACTTACTATACATGTATGAGTTCTCCCTTTCAGTCATTGGTATATGCGACATGCATCTTTAGTTTTAACTTTCATCTCCAAACCGACATATCTCTAAACTGCTGTTTAAGTGTAGGTCGTTTACCCCATTATCGCATGATGAAATTTGACTTTTACTGTGTGTATTTACACACTGAATATTTACTTCTCACCTAATTGATGTTTTTGTACAACTATCTGTCGGGGATTTTGCCTGCTCATCGCTGATGATATTACTCTTGGCTTTCACATAGTTTAGATGCATAACTTACACGCAACCCCAATCATTTCTCGTTGCAATATTATGTAGTGTAGCACAACGGACCCTCTCGCCAGCAATGCATGCCCACCAACATATTCATTATGGTTCACGTATTATTTTGACAAAACACAAACAAAACCGTCAAAGGAGGTAACCTTCGGTCGGTCTTGTCTGACCTGACTAATAACAGGAAATAGCCAATCGCTCATTGTTTCACTGTAATTTTCATAATTCCCACACGTTTTACTTTCTTTCTCTTCTTCTCTATCTGAAATCTATTGAATGCCCTATCACTGTGATCTTCCACATACGGCTTTACGTTTGTTCTCAATATATTTAACCTGACGACATTTGTCATGTAACACCTTATTACTATTGTCATGTTATCATGACATATCACAACTTTCTTATAGTGACTCCTGTACTTCCACCGAAGCACACATCACCCCCAATACAACCCGACCTCCAACTCAGCTGAGAATACTTTACTCTCTAATACTGAGCATTCACTCCTACCCATCCTTTGTCGTGTCTCTCCGCGGTTGGACTCTTAAAATTAATATCGTCTCTCCACGTTATTCAACTCTCTCAACTATGTGCATTCCTGCGGATTGGTTGCACTAAAATATATCGCTCTCCCATTTAGCATATCAGATTTTACAGAAATTTATTAGTGAAAGCCAAGAATTCTAAATTGACTGCGACATTCCTGCACACATATTTGTGAATGGAGACTTTCTGGAACTTCACGTGCCATATCAAGTGATTTTACATGAATAACATGGATTAAACTGAAACCAACAGATATCGTGAACATCTGTCCCACTGTTTCTAATCTGCCCTAATAAAAAAAAAACAATGGAAACAAAGCAAATATTGCTTTGTTACAGTTTCATCATTTTCCCTACTACATTAAGGATTTATTTGTGTAAGTTAATTATTCAAAATTCTTTCTTGAAAAGGGGAATTAACATGTTTCAAAATTACATAT
This sequence comes from Chiloscyllium plagiosum, assembly GCF_037043375.1. NCBI lineage: Eukaryota > Metazoa > Chordata > Chondrichthyes > Orectolobiformes > Hemiscylliidae > Chiloscyllium > Chiloscyllium plagiosum. The sequence goes on from NW_028270176.1 coordinate 15,337,176, forward strand.
TTATACCTTTTAAAAACATCTCCCATCAGACTTGTGCAAGACCCGCCTTCCACTAGAATTGAATCAGTGTTTTAAGAATCAAATGGCTCCACCACAAACAACTAAATGAATCACGAGAAAATTAACACAAATGCACAAACTACTGTGGATGTTGCAGATCAGAAATAGAAATTGATTGAGGCTCTCAGCAGGGCTGGAAGTATCTTTGTAGATGAAATCGTGTTAATGATTTCGGTTTGAATGAAACTTCAAAAGACTTTCTATGATTTTCCGTCGAAATCCCTACTTCCCTTTATCTGACCAATAGTCTCGCTTCATTTTCTGACTACACTTGTTTAAGCCTTCGGTGAAACACGACGGAAAGCATACTGTCAACATAAAATTGAGATGAACAAACTGTGCCTGCCGATGATGCTAATTTACCATGTCACAATGCGTATGCCGGTTAGAATAAAGGCAAACATTTCTGCTGATGCAGCCATTCAGTCCTCGAAAGGCCCAGTAAATTCTAATATACTGTAGGAATAAAGCACACTGGACTGAACATTCAATAATATAATTGTACTGTTTTTTTGTCTGAGACGATGTTTATCTTTTCGAGATAGTATATGGATAGTAATTTCAGAAATTAACCTTGAATGTGGAGAGAACAGTGATGTTACTGTTACAAAATAAGAAGTGTTTTATTATGTTCTGATGTTACTTGAGTGAGCGCTTATAAATTATTCGACTATTTAGCGTTATTACAGGAGTGAAACGTTCCTCCGAGTTGATTAATATCTCTTTCCTATCGATCAGGATTCATGGCCTCGAAATCCTGTCAAATGTCATTTGTTTTCTCTCTCATTTTATGTCTCCAAATTGCAACGTTTATGTATTATCCCATGTGTGTTGAAAGGAGACAGTGTTTTATTATAATCATAGATCTCCTTTTCAGTAGGAGTGAAACTTAGAAATGACCTAAATCACAATTGATTAGATCGCTAGTGCAGTAATTGTTGTGCATAATTGACAACTTCCCGAACTACTAAAACAGTTTATGTGAATGACGATTGAGCCAAAATCTTTAGATGCAATAATTAATTGATCGGAGACCTGGCTTTCTTTTTCAAGTTAACTATAATATTTCAGCTATAATAATCCACTGATTGAATGCACTAATGCATTAATGAAAGACGTAAATGCCTATATAATTTTGTAGCGATAAAAAATGTTTTATGTCTTCGTAGCTCATGGTTTAACAAAATCAAATCTATATATCTCTGCAAATTACCGATAGGAAAGCAAGTTTGACTTACGAATAAAAGCTACTTGATGAGCTATTCTCAAAGCATAACTGCGCATTTGGGACGTTTTCTTTCCTACCTTTTTGGAATAACTTCAATTTGTTTGTGATTTTGCAGCCAATACCTTGCTGAACAAAGAAAAAGGTAACTATGTGTACGTACACCAATGCTTTACTTTAGACATGATGGCAGCCAAAAAGCTAGTAATGAACAGATTATTGCGCCCTTGTATTAATTGGAAAGGTAGAAACGGCGTCAGAACTGGGAGATAAAATGCTTGCAATAAAGTAAAAATAAGTTTTATTATTCTAATGTTGGTACTACAATTGCAAGTGCACCTTAAGATTTGTTTCTCCTCAGCAACCTAATACTGAAAACGACTAGCAAAACGTTAAGCTGACGTTATGCAAGCTTGTGACAAAAGAAATCCTAAGGTGATGAATATACTTGGAGTGAATGCAGCGTCTACCGAAACTTCAAAAGAATGAATGGAGGTGCAAATTTGATATAAAAAATCGACTACAAAATTGCATTCGATGAACGAGTCTTACTTCATGAAATACATTATTTCTTCCATGTAAGACATAGTTGAGAAAAAAAAGAATAATTTCGTCTGATTTGAAAGTCATATGTGACAATTCTATTTTAAAATACCTAAGAAACGTAAAAATAAATTAGCAATGAATTCACGTGAGATATGCAAGCCTAGAATACACTTAAACAATAGAATACAAAACAGTCAGAGAAGATTGCTTCTGTACTTTTCGATTTGGATAAGAAAAGCTCTTACGAGTACAAGAGAATGCATAGATATCGATGCTAACTGCCATGTCTGATATGTGTTTTGGTGCTTACGAGACAGGACCAAAATAACTTATTGAACGTTGTACATAAAATTATTGTTCCCTGATTCCAAATTCAGCCATACTTCCTGTTTTAATAGCGATGATGTATTCTTTCGATTGATACAGTCTCCTGGAATGCGCTACTATCTTCATATATAATAAACCGTTTTCCCAGATTTAGCTATGTCAAACCATAGCAGAAATAGTATACATTAAATGTTGACTATGAATTCCATCCGAAATGGGTTATGTTTAGGTTTATCAAGCTGCAGATTCACCATGATCACGTTGGGGTTTTGGTGCCAAAAATGTAGTAACTAATCAATGTTTGCAGCAATTGTTTGTTATCTTACAGAAATACGTGAATTAAAAAATCCTGTGGATGGCAAAGGTAAGGATAATTATCAATGATTCTATAGACCATTACACTAATGACTTGATAAACGAATGAGCATTTGCATCGAAGAAACATGACTATTGTTCGTCAAATACTCAAGATACTGAATATATGCATTATTAAATATAGGTCCATTGGTTAAGTTTATATATTTATTCGTCAGTGTAATTGACCATGACGAAGTCACAGATCACCCTACCAGCAATTACACTTAATATTCACTTTTACATCAGTTGCTTGATTTTCCTTCCTGAACACAGGTGAGATGTTGGATGGCAGAATGCAATGAATAGATCGCTGACCAAAAAAAAACTCTTCCCCACAACGTTCAATGGTATCATTAGATTCTGACTGAAAACACTAATTCCCATTGAATGCAATCAGATATTTTGTCAGTTTAGCTTGAAAAAACTAAATGACTATAAAGAGAAGTGCAGGTTTTACAGTCTTCAAAGTAGTCATCTGTAGCCTACTTTCAAAGTGGTTTTCTAAAGTGTAGTGTTGGTATCAAGTTGTGTACTATTATATTGAAACATTGTTTCCTCACATGCGATGCAAGTATTCACTTATAAGATGTTCTATGTTGAGCAGTGCAAACGTAAGAAAAACACTATCTCTGACGTGTTTGGATGCTGCATCACGATACACCTAGTATTTGCTTCTAGGTTATGAGCAGTTATTTTGTCCAACACAGTACATCTTAAACACGGAGAACAAAATTTCACATTGCAATCTCGTAGAAGCCGGGCACAGTTCTGTACAATAACAAGGATTCGTTTCCAATACAATCAAATAGTCTTCACTTAAGGTGAATAATGTGTATTGACAATATTAAAAATCGTTTTCTATGCCCTCATACGAACATCTGAGGTTTGTTATTCATGGACAAATGAGTGAATAACTGGGAACATTACATATTAATGGGACTTGACATTTAAAATGAAAAATGGCTTTCCATTCTGCCTCCAAATTAGTTTCATCTATTCACTACAACATATTCAATCCATCAAATAAATGAACTTCGCTTATTATTTATTACGGTTTGAGGAAAAGTTGTTTTCCTTTCTGTCGTGTTCGTGCTGATTTGTATATCATGGAATCGTATGCACCTAGATATGTTTCTTCTGCCAAAATCAATGAAATGATTGTATTTCGTGTCAGAATTCGTTCTATATTTCTCAGTGCATATGTAAATACAAAATTATCTTTGACATTTTAGACGCTGCATCATGCTACGTCATGCATTTGCTTCTAAGGCACGAGTATATATTTTGTCTAAAATGGTAAATCCGGTGCTTGTTAAAGCATTTAGAAACATTGATAACATTCTTGTTACCTGTGTTACAAAGCTAAGATATCCGGTATTTCGTCAGTTAATGGAAGAGATATATTAGACTTTTCCCAAACACTGGCCTATATGTGCTTTCTTTCATATCTTGAGCTTTTGCGTGTTTATTACTCTAACCCCACGACACAGGGATAACGAGACAAATACACTCTGGGTCACTATTGCTGAATTCCCAAGATAGTGAATATTAAACACTCGATGACTTTTCAGCTTGGTCAAATGTACCTAACTAGTTTTTGGAGGTAACAGTTCGACGATGCAATTTGGAGATGGAAAACACACAGCAGGTTAAGCAGCAGACTTCATCATCCAGGTAGTTATGCAAATAACACATCCTGGACACCATGTCGTTATCTTAAACAACAAAAACAAAAACAGATTAATTAAAAAGTCATTACAGCATAACGAGAATGAAAAACAAGGTTTTTGAGGAAACGTCGTTAATCTAAATCCAATATTCTTTGATCAAAGCCCGCACTCACAGTCAGAGAGAGCTGCAGAAAGTTCATGAAAATATAATTTTTAAAATACCAAAACGGCAACTTTTTAGTTTAATTGAAGTGTTTAAAATGATCAATTCCAATCTTTGATGAATTCCCTGTCGAAAGTTTTGTTCACAAATAGAAATGAATTGCAAATTTTGCATGATTCCTGAAGTCAGTACTTAGTGCAAATACTTTCTGAACATTTACTTACTGCAAAATTCCGTTTTTCGGGAACACTCAAAAATTTGATTATTGGGAAGAATCGCATTGAGGTATTAAGACTTCGAAACCTGACCAGGAGCTGTCCAGAATTGCACTGTATTTTACAAAATCGTGTTTTTCTTTGTTGTAACGAAATTTATGGTTTGTCTTTGTTAAGAAGTGACCATTCGACCACCTGCCAGAACTGAGCTTTTTGACAAATCTGCACCAATTCTAGTAAAGCATACTCAGATCTGTTACAATACTGCACTGCTTTCCAATAAAGTTTCTTCGTCAACAACAAATGACTTCTGTACATTTTTTTAAAAATATAACCACCTGTTGAACCTTCAATTCTAAGAATCCATTCTTAGTACAAGGCAAGCAAGAGAGGAAATCAATTTACAAAAAGCCGTCACACGATACCAGGTTAAGTTCCAATGGGTTTTAAAAAGCAACATGAACAAAGTATGATACAGCGTTGGAACAGGCCTAATTGCACACAGTATTCCAACAGTGGTCAAACCAATGTCCTGTACAGACGCAAGATGACCTCCCATACTCTGAATACCAGTTGACCGATTTCAGGAGCGACGTTATAGGAACCTTGAATGACCAGAAATTTAATAACCTTGTTAAAAACGAAAAACAAAATGCATACAGTGTCCGAGGATGGGAACAGACAAAAGCCGTGAATAATGGAAGGAAAATAGGAAATAACTGAAGCAAGGAATTAGAAGAGCTTAAAAGATATACGAGAAGTCAGGATCGGATCTTACAGTCAGAAACTACAGCAACCCTGTTGTTTTTACATCTGCCCCAAATTTATCTACATATTCCCTCCTCTATCCCCCGCTGCATGTTGGGAACTCTGCAGTATACCCACAGTATTGTGATTTCACCTTTTGTATTCTTGAGATCTACTCATACTGCCTCGCTGCACGACTCATCTGAAATATCCTTTCTATGTACAGCTAACAGATACTCCTTTAAGAGTAATGCAACTACCCAAACTGTATTACATCCCTTTCTATCACACCTGAGACAAATAAAATCTGAGACATAAATCCTGCCACTCCTGACTGTCTTTCTGGCCATGTCACATCCACAAGGACTTATCAACACTGTGAGTTCTTTCCACATGTTAATTATGTTTCTTGCATTGAAATGCATCAATTTCAGACGTCCTTCACTGCGCTTTTCAATAACATTTCCCTGCCTGTACTTGCGCTGGTGCCTACTTCTCCCAAAAGCTATGCATCTACTGGCCTACTGCTCTGGTTTCTATCATTTTGCCACGAGTCTAAATCTTCTCCAGCTAAACTACTATTCCGCCCCCCCCTCACCCAGACAGGATATCTGTCCTGGTCCTGCCAAAGTGGAGCCTGTACAGTGTGTATCTGTTCCATATCCTCCAGACCGGTCCCAATACCCCAGGAATCTAAGCCGCTCAAGTAGGCAATTTTTTTCAACCATGTGTTCAACCTTAGTATCCTGCTTGTTCTCCTCGTACTAGCAAATAGCATTTGTAGTAATGCTGCGATGGCTGCCTTTGTGGGCACATATTTCAGCATGGTTCCTTGTTTTCTATATTGTGTCTTTAAGACCTCATTCTCATTTTTTAACCTCTGTCGTTAAGACTAACGCATATGACGAGCACTAGCTATTCTCCCTCCATCTCCAGCTGCACAACGTCGTCCAAAATCCGAGCATCAGGGAGACAACACGCTATCGTGAATTCCCATTTCTGTTCTCAATTATACTTATCTACTTACGACTGACTCAGGCAAAACTGTAATATTTCAATAAGTACTTTTCTCTCCCTCCGCAGCAAAATCAAACATGATGTGATAAACATTGCAGCTGCTGTTATCTCCTGAGAGGGCATTCCTCTCAAATATGTACAAAACGGTATATGTGTTTTGCAGGAGAACAGCCACATGAGTTTCCTGGACTGACTGCTTAACCCTTCTTCTCTTCTAGATGGTCACCCATTCCCTTCCCGACGGTGGAGTCCGAATCTGTGGTGTGAACACCTCTCTCCACGTGTTATCCACGAGTTTCTCCGCCTCGCAAATGCTCCACAGTGTCCGCAAATGCTGCTCTAACCACGAACCACGGAACTCGAGGGGCTGATGTTGGACACATTTGTAGCACAGATGCACGATGTGGGCATTGGAAATAAGCCTGACTTCCCAAATCAAGCAAGAAGTGCAGATAGGGATTTGCAGCTCTCCTCCTTTGTCTTAACCCTTAACTTAATTAATTCTTACAATGTTAAATATTATTTTTTTCAGTTCTGATGCTGTCTGCCATGATAAGTATTACTCAAAACGTACCTGTCAGTCAACAACAGCTGTTTCTGGAAACTGATCAAGACTTTCTCCTTTACGTGTTAGAATCCTTGCTGCTGACCTTTCGTGTACAGTCGTTTGTTTCTTCTCTACTGAATTTTGGTTCCTTTTTTTAGTTAGAGAAGGAAGGAGGGATCGAAACACTGTGGTGATGTTATGTTTGGGATTAGCGATTCTACAACAGCAAGTTCTTACATGAGAATCTACATAGCCGCGCTGCTGGCGAAATTCACATCCAGAATTCATATGAGACATGTCTCAGCACCCTCAGATTGTGGGGCTGCGAAACTATGTGAATTATCACATATCTGTTGGATGATAAACTGTCGACATGTGACTTCTGACTTTGGCCACCTAGTCCAAAACCAGCACATCCACATAGAAATTGTGGTAGCGATGATACGACCTCAAATATAATGGAGTTACATTTCAGTGGGTCGTCTTACCAATATGTCTTTTTGTAAGACTAACACGACGTAGAATCGATCACAACACATTTCTCCTGGTGAAACCCAAGAATTTCCATCCTACATAGTACAAATTTTGTCACGGCCAAGTTAACCATTCGATGATTACTCCTGCTTCTCTGCTGGCCGAATATCAATGCTTTTCAATTTCCAGCATGCATGTTTTACAGAAGTGAAACTGTCGCGATGTGCAATGCAATATTGAGTGTAAGGGGTGTGTAGGAGACATGGAATCCTTTATTGCATTCCAGCCATCCTGCCTCAGAATGCTCTAACGCAGTGTTCTGCAGAGTCATCTCGGCGAGTGCACATAGAACAACTTATATGATACTAAACATCACAGCAGACATCCTAATTTGCAGAATGCACAGTGTGATGGGAAAGTAGCAGTGGCACCGTACAGTCTGTTCCCAAAGAAATCTGTTTGCATCTCATTATATCATTTCCACTCTGCTCAATGTCAGTTAGTCCACCTGGTAATTCATCAACTCCAGCCATAATTGTTCTTTGGTAATAATCTCATTCATGTATAATAGAGTTCCAAACGCGTGCTAAGGATACACTTTCAGACTTTTTTTTCATGAAGATGCATGTTCCTTTTTCGTTTCTATAATCAAATATTTTATTCTATATTTCTATCCGGATGAGGTAAAATCGGAAATGGAAATGTTCACTATGATTATATACAATGCATTTGACGAAGATAGACTTTGATTTGGAGTACTTGGTGATGTTTAATTTGCTTAATGCATAAGTTAGACATAAGTGAAGTGCTGAGTTTTACATTTGAAATTGAAATGATAGACCATTGGAAGACCATAGCGAGCGACGCTACCCAGCTTGCTATGTTCACCCAGCCTCCTATTTATCGACGTTGCATTCCAGCATCTGTAGTGTTTATTGTTACATGTAAACATGATAAAGCGGTAACAGTCAACAGTTTATCTTACATATTTCAGAATTAGAGGCGCCTCGTGACTCATAACATTTTTTCTTCCATTAATTCATTATTGCCCTGCGAAATGTCGACAAATAACCATTCAAAATAGTCCTAGAAAATGTCATGAATGCTAAATTCCACACAACCAGTTTACCGGGCTTTTTTGAAATCAACGTGCCCTTTTATGCTCTCTGTGGAATTTGTATCAGCGTAATTGTGATTTTGTAGTCACCTCAGCTTCAGGGCAGTACAGCAGATACTAATTCACATAATTTCCTAAGTCGAACTATCTGGTGTTGTTAACTTAACGGACTCAGACATTGCAATGTCCAAGTTGGCGATGGCAACTAGTGACCAATGGTTGCCCATGAATCTGCATCATTCATAACTTCTGAGACAGAGTTATTTCATGCCCAAAGCCATAATATTCATGTTTGTGTTTAAAAGTGATAAATTAAATGCTCACCAAAAAGAACCAGTGCTGTCAATCCCAAACAATTGTGTGCCTTGAAATTCATTGGAGTTCAAAGCGTGGACGTCACACTATCAATATCCTAACAAATTTCTCTTCAACAGAAATTGAACTGGAGAAGCCATAAAAATACAAAGTTAGTATGAACAGACAAAATGAGATGAGCACTGCAGTCATTCGCTCACCTGTGCAGTTCCCAAAGCATGAAAAATAAATCTGCAAGTTTAATAACAGGAGTGTAATAGAATTGCTCCTCTTCCTTAAATATCTTGGCCACAACAGCACACAACGACCTTGACACCATGCAGAAAAAATAAACTTGTCAATTGGCACCACAACTGGAAATTTTCGCGCCGTCCACGACCAGCATTCATCAGCACGAATGTGCATCCTTTACAAAATGCTTTGCAAGCTATGGCTGAACATGCTGAGTCAATACCTTCATCACTCAGCCAACTTGCGTGCAAAAGTCAAGAACAAAATCGAATGGCGATACTTACATCTCCAGGTTCCTTTCCAAGCATTCATCACGCTGACTAGGAACAAACAGAGGTGTTGATCCAACACTTTGATTGTCCATTCAAATACATTGTTGGTTCGACTGGATCGAACTGAACTGCATTCAAGAAAGGTGCTTCTCATCAAAATCTTAATAGCACCTGCGGACAGATACTTAATTCTGGTACAACCACCAACAATCATATTATATGATAACAATAAAAGAAGAAGAAAATACATAACTGTAGGATCACAGAATTTTGGCAACTCTTTTTGCACTTGTTGGGGAAATTAAATTGACGTGACTCAACTATTAGCAAGAGCAACCAAATATAACTTTATTAATTTTAACCTCAGCATTGCAGAGGGACCAAATGCACTTGACAAAAATGACTTGTGCAAGGACCCTGAACATAATTAAGATATTCATCTTATACTGTTTCCTATCACGCTCTCAATGACAAAAACTGAAGATTTGAGTTGATATTCTTTTCATTCCCTGTTTGTGGAGATACCGTTCTTATATTTTGCTCTTGTTGAAAATTGCAATGTTTCGCAGAGCCAAGCTATTCCGAGAGTGCAGACTTCAGCAAGGTTGCAAAGTGTCAGAAAGTTCTAAATTTAGTAAAGCATTGTCTTTCAGATTTAATAGTGAATTGATTTCAGAGTAAATGTTAATTTTGTTAATTTTCCATTACAGCAACCTATGCATGTGTTTTTTTTTAATTAATGAATTGTCTGAGCAACGTCCGCATTGGACATTAGTTTCATTGTCTCAGTCCGCATTTGAAGATCTACAGGTAAATTTAATGACTGCTGTCATCTTCTGAATAATAAAACAAAACTTACAGGATCTGAACATGTTGCACTAACGTGCAAATTGTCTATGTGTCAGAACCAAAACTACAGAATCCATAAACATGGATGCCTTCAATTGTTTCTGTACATTGTCGGGGCGATTTGCCACTCGCTTTTCACTAACTTGTCCGATCTGTCAAACTGAGGATTTTCCTTCTTCATTTTTGAGAATTTGCTTCTCTCGCTATTCACCTACTTTGAATCTTAGTATTGAATACTTTTACAATTGGCCATGTTTTGGTAATTTCTGTTGTGAAAATATCGTTTGTTTGTGATTGCCTTCTCCTGATCAGCGCGTAGATATTTCAGATCAAAGAGTTTGGATTTACCCGCGAATGCGAACAAATAAACGAATAATAAACCTTAAAATAGTCCTTGTTGTAAAATAGAAAATGATTAACTATTCGAATTTCCTGGTAATTTCAAATGTAATGCAATGAAACAAACATAATCTTGCATGTTTTGCTCTATCTGAGAATGATTGTAGCGTTTCTGTATTTACACAGATGACGTTTGATGATGCTGCTCCTTTAACAATCTTACGTTGTCCTAATTTTCAGAGGGATCGTGAAGATAGAGGTTCTGATATGTCTGCAAATATGACGTGAAATGGCTTCATCTTTTTTAAAAAACTACACAATGAAAGGGGAATGGCTACTTTTCTCATCAGGGTTTGGTTTAGTTTGATTTTAGCAAGCAGTCATTTCAAAACTGCTGGTTTTGCTTTAGCTGCGATCCCAAGGAAGTATGCTGGAATCAAAGAAAGAAATTCATGTTAATCCGCTTGACGCTGCCATCTCTCCTGTTTGAATATGTATTTGAAATTTCTTTTGCCAAGGGCGTGTGCAGAGGGATATTGCAGGTATTCCTTCAATATGAGTAAGTTGCGATGGAATCGACTGGTTTTCAGATAGGTTAAGTTACTCTAAAGGCTGTACTCTTTTGTTCGTATTTCATTCAGTAGTCTGTAAATAAATTCGATTTTCTTTTAAACTGGGTGGTTGGGCGAGAACATCAGTCGTCTAATATCCACTCTACACCTGATTAAAACAAGTAGAAAATATAGGGTCCAGGCGACCTTCTTGAAATGTTTACAGCAGATGTGGCCCGTAGATATTTTAGGACAAATCATATCAGAGCATGACAGTGGTGATACGGAACCTCCAAATGCAGGTAAATAGAATTAATGTGCAATGTAAGAAAATCGGATATAAATTGTCTTGGAATAAAACCCACATTAGTGTGGAGCGACTATGTTGTCGTTGAAATTTATAACAATTTTGTAATCTAGTTCAGTGTGCCAGAGATTAGTATGTCCAAGTCGAAATCGGCATATATTTAGCAAAATCTAATAGTACATTCAAATTGTCCAAAAAAAACCGCCTTAATAGTTTACAATGGAGAGAATGATTAAACTAGCAATGACATCAGAAAGTCAATGACAGAAATCTGTCTTGGGATGCAGGAGAACAATTGTGAAATTTCCTGGAAATTTAACACGGAAATGAAAAGAGTGGTAAAACAATTGTAGTTAGTCCACAGAGAAGAATGCAACCGTCTTTGAAAGGAAACAGGATCTTGGAAAAACGATCGAGTAGTGAGTTTCCTTTATCATTATCGAGAAAAGATAGAATACAGCAGAAAAACCTTGTAATCTGTCTATTATCCATATGAAGCATTTATAAAATTTTATTGAGGAAGTTCGTGAATATATGAACTAAAATGTTCTGAACTTCTGATTGAAGATACTTTATCATTAAAAATATTTAAGTACAACTTTCTCAAGAATGTTGATTAAGTTGTTTTTCAAATATGTTTAGATTCTAGGAAGCTTCCATTCGAATTGAAAGTAGAAAATGTAACTTTCTGATTCAAGAAAAGTACCATACTGTAAGCTATAAGTGATAGATCACAAATCTTGAAACATTATTGATCCTTGGACATTGTATGAACTGTTCCGTGAACAAAGTCGATTTTGTGTCACTTCGAAGCACATAAGTGAGCAGGTTGATGTTACGTTTGCTGGTGAGCAGGAAAAATGAACGTGCAAAAACTGACTTTTTAAATTATGTTTTGGGATAAATGAGGCACCACTATGCTGGAAAACAGTTTTCTTTTCTCTCTCTCTCGTTTTACATCTTACAAGACATAAGCAAAAGACTCTTTATGCTATCTTAAAGACAATTTTTTAAAAATGTAATTAACACTTAAAATGTTAGATCATCGAACATTAAAGGGCATTACAAGCCCTTCAGTCCTCGAGGTTGCGCTGAAATGTCGAAACAATCTGTAGCCCATCCAACCTAAACTGTTCCATTCTCGTCAGTATGCCTATCCAATGACCATTTAAATGCCCTTTAAGCTGGCGAGTCTACTGCTGTTGTGGCATAGGCGTTGCATACCCTTACAACTCCTAGAATAAAGAAGCTAACTTTATGTTTGTCCTACATGTATCATACCGCAATTTGTAGCTATGCCTCCTCATGCTAACCACCACCATCCGAGAGAAGAAAAAACGCTCACTGTTCAACCTATCTAACACTCTGATTATCTTATATGTCTCAATTAATCGGCTTTCTTCCATCTCCTCTCTAACGAAAACAGCCTCATGTCCCTCAGCCTTTCCTCATAAGACCTTCTCTCCAAACTAGGCAACATCCTCGTAAAACTCCTCTGAACCCTTTCCAAAGCTTCCACATCATTCTTAATTTGAGGCAAACAGAACAGTAAACAATACTCCAAATGTCGCCCCACCAGAGATTTGTACAGCTGCAGGATTAGCTCCTGGTTCCGAAATTCAATCCGGCTACCAATAAATGTTAACACACCATGTGCCTTCATAACAATCCTATCCATCTGGGTGGCCACTTTCAAGGATATAGGTACCTGGATACCGAGATTTCTCTGTTCATCTGCACTGTCAAGAATTAGCCAGGTACCATTAGCCCAGTACTCTGCATTCATATTATGCTTTCCAATGTGAATCATCTCACAATTTTCCTCATTAAACTCCATTTGCCAACTCTCAGCCCATCTCCGCAGCTTATCTATGTCTCCCTGCAATCTACAACATCCTTCGTCACTACTCACAACTCTACCGACCTTAATTTCATCTGCAATTTTACTTACCCATGCTTCATCGCACTTATCCAGGATATTTATAATAACAACAAACAACAGTCGCACCAGACAGGTCCTTGCGATACCCACAGTAGTAACCGAACTTCAAAACGAATATTTCACATCCAACACCACTTTCTGACTTATTTCAGCTAACCAATGTCTAATCCAAACGACTAAATCATCCTAAATCCCATTGCTCCGCATTTTCTGCAATAGCCTAGCGTGGTAAACCTTACCAAACACTTTAGTGAACTCATATGCACCACATCCAACTGTTTGGTCACCTTCTCACAGGACTCAATACTCTTTGTAAGGCATGACATAAGCTTCACAAAACCATGTTAAATATCCCTAATCAAATAATCAACTCTAAATGATTATAAATTCCATCTCTTATGACACTTTTCAATACTTTACCCACAACTGATGTAAGGCTCACAGATCCATAATTTCCAGGGTTACGTCTAATTCCCATTCTTGAACAAGGGAAAAACCTTTTATATCTTCCTATCTACTGACACCATTCTTTTTGATAATGCCGACATAAAGTTCGCAGCCAAATGTTCGACAATCTCCTTTCTGGCTTCCCAGACAGTTCTCGGTTAAATCCCATCCTGCACAGGTGACTTATTTAATGTTTCCTCTTTCAAGAATGAATAACAGCTCCTCTTTATGCACCTCAATGTCATATAGTCCAATAGGCTGTATCTCAGTATTCTCCTCGATCATATTGTATTTTCCTTTTGTGAATACTGACGAAACGTTTTCAGTTCACACGTCCCCTATCTCCTCTGACTCCATGCACATCTTTCCACTAATACACTTTATTGGCTCAAGTCTTCCTCTAGTCATTATTTTATACTTTATATAGCGATAGAAAGCCTAAGTATTTTCCTTGATCTGATCAACCAATGAGTTCTCATTTCCCTTCCTGGTTCTTCTTAGCTCTCTCTGTAAGTTTTTGCCGGCCATTTTGTATCTCTCAAGCGCCCTTACTGAAATATCACACCTCACCCTAACATAAGTCTTTTCTTCCTCTTCACAAGAGATTCACCTTCCTGAGGAAACCACAGCTCCTGCGCTCGAGAACTTCCTTCATACTCTACTAGTACATACTTATCAAGGACCCGCAGTAACTTTATTTAGCTCCACATTTCAAGTTAAACATAAATGACCAAGGCGACTATCAGTGGTATCCGTACACTCACAGGGACATCAGTTCGACTGGGACAATACATCCATTCTCGGACTGGCAACATAAAGAAAGGGGGGGGGGATTTCAAGTCGGTTCGGCAATCAAGCTGGAACGCCATTCACAATCAGCGCCACAGCGCCAGCGACCTGGGTTCAATTCCCGCCTCAGATGTCTGACTGTGTGGAGTTTGCACGTTCTCCCCGTGTCTGCGTGGGTTTCCTTCGGGTGCTCCGGTTTCCTCCCACCATCCAAAGATGTGCAGGGTCAGGTGAATTGGCCATACTAAATTGCCTGTAGTGTAAGGTAAGGGGTAAATGTGGGTTTCGCTTTGGCGGGTCGGTGTGGACTTGTTGGGACGAAGGGCCTGTTTCCACACTGTAATCTAATCTAAATCTAAATCATCTAGATTTGGCCCCTCTTGCCAACCTCCCAGACACAGGACCGGAGATGATATCGCCACCACAACGAACTTAGATAGATAAATAGCAAGTTGGACACAAATACTTGACCAGAAACTACTGATGATGTTACCTAGTAGGGTGATGAGGCGTCAGGGAACAAATCTCCCAGGAATTCGAGGATGTGTACAGTTTGATAATCTAACTGATCTACAATTCTTCCCAAAATCTCAGAACATCAGTAGAATGCATGCTGATTAACATATTTTGAGTGCATAGTTGAACGCCTCTAATTGGAGACTACTGAGAAAAAGAAAACACAATTGCATGGTGCTGACGTTAGAAGAATATGTAAAAATGCAACGCATTACAAAAAATAAGATAGTTTTCAGACTTCCAAAGTTGCAATTTTTTAAAATTATAAAATGAAACTCACAACCATACACGGCACAAATTGAAATTGCTGAAAAGCTGAACAGGTCTGACAACCTCACTGGAGAGAATTAGATTTAATGTTTCAGATTGAGTGATTCTTCCGCAGAAGACAGGGTATTCTGCTAAAAGGTCATTCGCCTCAAAAAGGCAACACTGATTTTCTCCACAGACGCTGCCAGACCTGCTCAGGTTTTTCAGCAATTTTGATTTATATCTCTGATTTACGGCATCCTCTGTTCTTTCGGTTTTTGTTTAATGAAACATGCAAATCCTTCAGAAGGACTGTGACGTCGTGTTGTTAATACCCAGAACGATCTTACACGCTCGTGTGTTATCCTTCAGTTGGAAAAGCCATTATTGAGGCTACATCCACGTTTTTATCTGTTTTGTACCTAATATTTTATGAAGATATTTTGCTGTCTTTTAAGTGGGTATTTCCTGGATGGCGCTCTGAACTAAATGAAAATAAAACAGAAGAAAAAATGCGGATGCTGGAGATCCGAATCAAAAACAGAAGCAGCTCGAGAAGCCGAGCAAGGATAGAAATGTTAGCTGTGCTTTCTTGCCAGGGATGCTACTACACCCTGGCTGGCTTTGTATAGCATTTTTTCTTTTTTAACCTCATAAGCGAGGTTAAAAATACTTGGCAAGTTTCCACTGGATTGAGAAGCTCCAGAACTCTCTGAACTGAAGTATTTTAAACACTGAAATGTCTTGAATTTGTAAATGTTATATTCATGTAGAATTCTGCTGGTGAGACCAGAGCCAGATTGTACTTTTCAAAAGTGTGTGTAGTCATTTTTGCAGCAGTGATCGATGACTTTGGGAATCCCTACTTCATCAGACAGAGGATGTGGGTTCACGAAATATTGTAAAGCATAGACAACCTGGAATTTGAAACATCAATACACAAACTGTGAATATTTTGAAAGGAGGCACAGGCTCATTTTGCTGAAATATAAGCTTCTGCTCTGCATTCATATGGCCTTGTGTACTTAACTGTAATTATGAAAGTGGAGTATGTTTGTAAACAAACGAATCACACGAGTATAGAAGATTTTTTAAAAGCTCAGAGGAGATGCTGCATTCAATGTATATTCATGCTTGCGACCATAAGATGATTATCACACAATAATCAGGTCAGCTCAAGAAGTTGTGCAATATGCATTATAACATTGCACCAAAATTTACTTTAACTAAGAACGAACAAGTGTGCATTAAAACAAGGCCAGAAATGCATATTTAAACATTGATATGCAGGAAGGAATATGGCACCTTAGGTGTGACTTCACCAAAGCGGTGCAGAAATACCTTCCATAAATATATTTGGAAGTAGCAGCAAAATGCATCGACTTTGTTTCTCCTTGATGATCAATGCGATCTGGTGCGAAAAAGAAAATTATATTAATGGAGCAAGAGGAATAGTCTTGGGACGTTATGCGAATTTTCTCCTGATTGACGTCGATAAAAAAACAACAACAGTGGCTGACAAATCTAAGACTGACCGTCCCATCAAATGTGGTGAGCTATCAAAACTTTACAGCTCAATTACTTGACGATTATATCCACACAAAGAAAAACATGATTTCTTCAAATTGGGCGTCAGATGTTACTTCACCACGGCCAATTATTGTTTTTACTTTCAATGGCATGTAGAGATTTAATATACCTTTGCCGTCAATTATGTTTTTTTTTGTTTCAAAAGCACAGACAGAGATTTGGTGTTATTTCCTTCACAATTTAACAACCACAGGAGTTTTCCTTCTGCTTACAATTCAGTCCTGTTGAATAATGTAGATAGCAGACCAATGATTTCATTCTTTTCCAATATATTCCACACACTTCCAGTAGCACTAACCTGGAGAAACACAAATCGGGAATGCTCATCAACTTTGAGAAGGTAGTCTTGTATATTCCCAAACCTCTCCAATTTAGGATTCAATTTGGTGCTATGACGATTTATCATCTCTCAGTGCTAAAGTAAGTGGAATTATTTTGAAAGTAACTCATCTACTTTAGCCGTGTAGCTGTCTCTGGGATACATTGTTGTTTACATTCACACCTTTGATCCATACTGCATTTTGCTACTATTATCTTTACGTATCTCATCAGACTCATTCAGAACTCCCAGTTGCTGTCCTTTCAAATAAAGCACAAATAAGTGTGATCACACTATTAACCAGTGCCATCTGCAAGCATTGGGAGCAATTGTTATTACTGGTACAAAGTTTTCACCGAACATTAATCTCACAATTTCGTTTCTCCATTGCAGGAGATAGTCCACACGTTGTCAGGAAGGTAATATTTATCTCACTGAATACTACACAGTTTTTGAAAACCAATTTTTCTTCTTTATTCTGTAAACTTTACTTAGTTTTGTATTTCATGGCTTTTGGTTCTTTTTGTTTTGTTTCCTTGTCTTAGAACTAACCAAGATACGTCATGGTTTGGGTGAGAAACGCAATCAAAGTAAATACTTGAATATGTTTCTGAAAATGTTCATGATCGTTAGTGTTAGATATGCAGGGCGAGCATTGTCAATACTACGTACATCATCTGGACTAAAAGTTTTGATTTCAGATATTCAGTTTTGAAATGGACTCCGAGAAAAAGCTGAAAAGAAAGTGAGATGGAAATTAATGCATTAAATGTTATTTTTGGCTTTCAATCAGGAGGCTTAATGGTGATTACATTAGTACGAATTCCCACCGTGCAGGCAACATATTCACTGTGTGCTACAGAATGCAGTTGAAATAACGACATCATATGCAGAATAAATTATGCAGTTGGTTCAAATTGCGTTTAACATCTTGAGTTTTGCTTAGAAGAACTAATCAAGATCACTTTCCACCTGTGAGTGCTGATTTTGTATCAAGAGAGAAAGAGAAAAAATTTGTCAAACCCTGCAAAATCACAACATTTGCACTGATCATGCAGTCTAAGGTATTTACAGACCATCCATTGTAATGCTTGATACAAACCATATTGCAAGATTTAGTGATACACTCAATCAGTTTCTTTTTTTCCCTTCTTGGTGACAGTCCATTCATTGTCCATGCATTGTTAAAATATCAGTTCACTCAACTCTGTGTCAACACACAACTGTCAAGTGAACTTAATTAGTTTGCTTAATATAATTATATTCCAACTAAATGTTCAAAATGTCGAAAGTTGATGCAACTGTGAGGAAATGTGAAAGTCCTTAGATTGGCAGAAAATAAAAAGAGTTGCCACAGTCTTCTGTGACATTGCGTGTTTCAGAGTTAGAGAGGCATTTATGCACCAGCCCACTTAAATTGCAAGTGATTAAATTTCAGTTAAAGCATGTACATGGGAAAACTACCGGAATGCTATGATTCAGTGAAAAACGAATTAAATATCCAGGAAGGGACGTTATGTTTGTGTCAGTTTGGTGACCGATTGAATGCAACTTGTGTTCTAAGTACAACAGATCACCTGATTTGAAGATATACTGTAAGCAAGCGCATTAATTAATTCCCAAAGGAGCTTAATAAATGTCATGCCTGAAATGAGTGTTATGCCTCAAAATTGTGGTCAAGGAAGAACTATATATGTTGGACTTTGCAGGAACATTTCGAGTCATGGGCTCATGGACGTAAAGCAAATAATATGTGATTTAATTTCCTTGGTAAGAGGCCTGTTTGTCTTCAACAGCCCATTGCCTAAAAGATGACATTTTCAGCTTGTTGCACTTTTTTTTCAGATGGTAAAGGCAAGTCAATACTTAGTAACAAATGGTTTCAACGGTTTTCCAGATGAAAGGGAACTTTGATGTTTACTCTTTCAATTTGATCAGCGATGATCTCATTGAACATGAGAGCACAGTTGAGACGTTAAAGTGCCGGCTTGGACTCTCGATTCGTCGAATTACAGAATGCAAAAACAATTGTGGATATTCGCTGGTGATATTTAGAAATAAACCTGCTTTTACTGCACCAATAGAATTAACTATTAGATGAGGTAAAGTTTTATTTAATTTCGTCCTGATGACAACCGCAATACCACCGTTTCTCCACCACTCAACTCCAATTTCCATTTTCTGAAGCTGGCATCAGAGTTTATATCATGCAATGATAAGCTTGTTCAAAAGCATTTAATCAAATTCTTACCTGACCATGCACATCTCATGTCAATCGCTTTGACACAGAGATGCATTGGCATGTATTTCTGATTGTCATTGGAAGAACTCAAGCGAGAATTGGATTTTACGCCTTTCCAAGATCCATATAAATGGAATTTGTTGGAAAACGACGGGGCCAATTTTACTTAAAAAGAAAGAGCGACAACTCTGAAAATGTTAGAAATTCGAACAACTGCGTGTGAGACTCTGAAAGATACATAAACAATGTTCATTATGATGGAAGGAAATTCACACACTCTGAACAAAATCGATCAAGCAGATAATTATACTTGATTAAAAAAAGCCTTTTTAGAAAAAAGCATCTTCAAAACAGGAACACCAGTTTTTCTCTGTATATATCTAAGGAAATTAATTTTCTTCTGTTTTTAGTTTCCCTACAGAGCTTCTGAACATGCATTCGAGCCTAATTCTTGAAGATTTGTTAGTCATGGATCGGCAGATGCAATGCTTCTTCAACTGGAAGTTATCTGCTTTCTTAAAGTCCAAAGTTGTCAGAAAAATCACGAAAATGATGAATGCTGATGGTCAATACGGACAGTGATAACTGGATTAAGATGTGCAAACTTGACTTTCATATCATTCATGTAATTTCTAAAATGCAATTAACCTACGAGAAGCACTGTTTCAAAAGATAAACACAATGTAGACGCTGCCATTATATCTTCACTAATGAAGATTATTTTTCTCATTTATTGACACATAACATATTAATGTATCTGTTTCTAGATAAAAACAAATCAATACTTTGCTCATGGACTTTTTTTTCCCAATTAATGTAATGATTTTAAAGGGCTGCAGTGTCATTTTATTGGTCACCATGTATTAGCCAAGTAGTGGATGTTGAGTAGATAATACTGAGCATCAGTTTTGAAGAGGATTATTCTTTTGATGTATTTGGAAGCCAAACACCGTTTATGAGAGTTTCAGAATTACGACAAAACAATGTAAGGGGAATGTTGATATGTCTCTAAGCACTATGTCTTTCTATTCTGCAAGTTGTTCCTAGGATCTTCACCAGTTGTCATTCTCGTTGGTCGTAGTCATGTACCTTTTCAAAGTCCATACTATTGCTATTGTCCAACTGCAGTGCATGGAAGGAGAGGATGTGATGTTGATCCAGACTTTTGATGTGATGTCAAGATTTTTGCTTCCATGCAGTTAATGCGAATTACTTGATCACACTCATGCCTTTTGCTTTCTACATGTGCCAGGAGTTGGGGCGTAACAGCTCAGTTATTAGTTGCAGGATTCCCATCCTCTTACCATCATTTATCGCCAGACGACTTGTACGGCCAGTCCACGACTGTTTATATACCGTGATGAACCTAATGGAGTTGATTACTTGATAGTCAGTAGCGTTTGTACTGTTGATTTTCAAGATGTGATGGTTGGATGATTGAAATTTGGAGATATTTAATTGTAATTGTGTGCTGTAAATATTTGTTTGAGCCTTGTACGCCAATAGCTGTATATTGACAAGTACTGCGGTATTGAACATGAGATTCCTCACTGTCTATGGTCTGCTTAATTGGGCTACATTTTCTCAATCTTCAACAAGCATCCTCAATTCTGCACCTATAACAGAAAGAAGGGGAGTAAGGAGACAGTACAGTATCGTTGTGCAAAGGAAACTCCTGCAGGAACGTGTTGATGTTGAGATGTGTGACACACAATGAGAATGACCTTCCCTTATATTAGGTGTGAATGTAGACAGTAGAAAGTTTTACCACTTATCGCGTTTTTTTTAAACTGGCACACATTTCTTCTACTGTCGATTAACTGTTTCGCCCCGTTAAATGTAGTCAGACTAACCACATCCCTGGAATGCGATTCCATTGTTAAAGCATACACAGAGACTGAACTGAGGTCAGAAGATGTCATGACCTGCGAAATATCAAGCTGAGTGTTACTAAGCACATTATTGCCAAATGATCACTGCGTGATAATGCTTTTGGTGCCACTTTCCATTATTTCTTCTATTTTGCATAGCCCATAATAGATTTTACAGCAGAAATCTCAAGTCTGTCGTCGAACATTTGCCTGGGTCTGAGCCTTTGCAGAACCTAATAATTCCAACAACCATTTGACTCGAATGGATACTTCTGATGCCAACATCCTCCAGATGAGGAAGACATTCATTGTGTTGTGGATGCTTTGCATATTCATCCAGTTTCCATTTACATTGATTTGATGGATGCTCCCATTACTGTTGGCTACGTGTTTTGTGCAACCACCTCCTCCAATGAAGTTTATGATTGTCCAGCATCATTCGTGACGAAGTGTCATTGGATTGCTGAGCGTAGACCGGTTCTGCTGCAAAGGACATCTTTAACACTTTCTATCACTCGCTGTTAATTCTCCTTCGGTTGCGTAAATTCCTTGTTGAAAGATTAACATGGTTGATACACCATTATCTGGGCCTGCTGTTGTTCTGGGCACAATGGCCTGTAGTCGTCACTGATCAAGGGCGAACATGTTTCTCAAGTGTAATGGTCATGTGAAGAATAGGCTAGGTTACTGCATTTCACATTGTGACACAGAACAAGTCGGTGGTATATAGTGTGTTACGACTGCTGAAATTTCAATGTTCGAGATTGTGAAACTTTATCACATGCAGCAAGGCGAGACTTTCATTTCTCAATATTTCTTCCTTATCCGGATGAAATGTGGCCTCAGGTGATTAGATGTCAACATAATATTCACAGAATAAATACGAATGTTATGTTCAATTTAGAATTCAAAGAAATTGGAATCTTAGAGTGGTCCATATTGAATGCGACAGTAGTGTCAATGTTCAGAAATCCATGGTGAAGTAGTCTCGTGCTGACTCCCACAAGATGATAGAAGATGTGTGGTGGAAAAATCATTACTTCCGATAAGTGTTTGACACCAAAATCACTCTGGATAGACAGACAGATAGATAGATAGATAGATAGATAGATAGATAGATAGATAGATAGATAGATAGATAGATAGATAGATAGATAGATAGATAGATAGATAGATAGATAGATAGATAGATAGATAGATAGATAGATAGATAGATAGATAGATAGATAGATAGATAGATAGATAGATAGATAGATAGATAGATAGATAGATAGATAGATAGATAGATAGATAGATAGATAGATAGATAGATAGATAGATAGATAGATAGATAGATAGATAGATAGATAGGTAGATAGGTAGGTAGGTAGATAGATAGATAGATAGGTAGATAGATAGATAGATAGATAGATAGATAGATAGATAGATAGATAGATAGATAGATAGATAGATAGATAGATAGATAGATAGATAGATAGATAGATAGATAGATAGATAGATAGATAGATAGATAGATAGATAGATAGATAGATAGATAGATAGATAGATAGATAGATAGATAGATAGATAGATAGATAGATAGATAGATAGATAGATAGATAGATAGATAGATAGATAGATAGATAGATAGATAGATAGACAGACAGACAAAAACAAACAAACAAACATGTAGATAAGCAGGTACATCGACAATCACGAAGACAGAGAGTCGGATTTATGAAAAACGGAGACAGGATAGTTGAAAAAATACATGGATGGAAAGGATCATACGAATGTGTATGAAAGTTTGACGGTATGGAGAAATGCTGAAAAGAGATTTTTTCTCTGCAGTTATTTGTACCAATAAACTAAGTAATAATGCATGTCATCTAAAGTTCTGTGTTCACTGACTGAAATTGATTTTATTTTTCAAATATCTGTAGAAGTATTAATTCAATATATTAGGCCAAACGTACAGGGAACAATCGTTTACACAGCAACATAATCAATTTCAACATTTCCTCTGATGCATTCAAGATGTGCAGATGAACATTTCTCTAATGTTTACTTTTTTTTTCTCTTTTCAGAGAACGGAGACGTGAAACCAGGCCTGGAAGATGAACATATGAGCAATGACTTCAGAACCAAGTTTTCAGTCCATTACTGATGCAGCACTAAACTTCTCCACTGTTTATCAAATATTTCATTGTAATGATTTCCGTTATGAGGCCGTGTTAAGCATTAGACATTTGCGTTAATCCTTTACTATGATCTCTCGTTTTCTTCTTCTGAGATCATATCATAATGCACACATGGAAACCTGGAGAATGCAACAAATGCTTCAGCTGCCGTTCATTCTCCCCAGCGGTTTGCCTGTGTTCAAAAACATAGAAAATGACAGACTGGTTATGTAGCATCACATCCACTTTTTCTAATGCGTCCTACAAACGTGAGAACTATTCTGGCTGAAAGTTTTTTTTTCATTCAGCGATTAGTAAGACTTTTCAGTTCTGCATATATACATATAAGATTCTGTCCTCACTCCATTATGACATTGATGTAAAATGAGTTCATATTTTTTTTTATTCTGGACAAGTTCATATTTAATTTGAGAATTGTAATGCATTTTCAAGTGCACTTCTACCACATAGACAATGAAATTCCTGTTTTAGGCAAGTATTCTGATTTGGATTTCGATGGGCTTTCCACAGTGCACACAATTATGGACTCAGTGTATATCAAAATATCACTCCTGAGTGACAGATTTAGAAAATCTTAAGTTTTTCGAAACGTAAAATGATGACTTTCTATGCATTATGCCTGCATGGTCTCCTCCAATATGCATAAAAAATGAATAACTTCGGTTGCCTTTCTCATGTAAAATCACACGAGAATTCCATTAAAATCATAATAAGTACTGACTGCCTCAATTTCAAAATAACTAAAAAACAACTCTAGATGTGAAGTATTGGCTCTGTATTTTTATTTTATTACCATTCCTGTGTGTTGCATTTTCCGTTTAGATTTTGAATTCATCCAAATCTGCTCTTATCCGTCGTCGACCATGTTGCAATTTTAAGAGTTTTCTGTCGGTTGTAATCTCCAAAGCTCTACACATTATGAACATTTTTTTATGAATGTGATCCCTAAAATTTAAAAACCCTTTGCTAATACTTCTTTTTTAAAAAAATTCTGGAAGTATTTCATGAAAAGATGCTGTTCAAGTGTCCAGGGATTATTTAGGAGATGGTGTACCATAGAACAAGCTTATTAAATGATGTTAGAATTTAAAGAAGAAAACAGTAGCAATAACATGGTGAAGTTGAGCTTCAGGTATGTGAAGTGCAAGTTGCTTCAGAAACTAAATAACGGTAATTACCTAAGGAATGAATGCAACATATTCATGCGTGGACTTGGAAAATTGCATCTTTTGGAGCAAAAACGATTGAGAAAGGAATCAAGAAAAATTTTCATTCACAATTAAAAATCATACAGATGTATAGTCTCATGTATACGTGTGTGCATTTCTGCAGACATCTACCAACGAAAAAGGATTCTACAAGGTGGATAAACCATTCATCCTTTATCAGGGAAGTTAAACATAGCATCAAAGTGTCATGCTGGAGAAGTGCATCCAGTCAGGCTGGATCAAAGAAGCAGTAGAATCGACGTTTCGAGGATAAAAGCTCTTCTCCATGTTAAAGCTAGCGTCAAGATGATCGTAATAACAATATAATATGAGTCCCATATTTGGGATAATCCAGGGCACATTTTACGTTAGAAAAAAGTGTATTAATCATTACATAAAATATCTGTTACTAAAAGACATTGTGTGTAATCATGCACATATATATGGACAAATAGAAACAGCTTCTACTTAATAAAAAAACACAAAACACCAGAAAGTCGAATGTGACTATGTACTCCTGGGTGAATTTGGCATGAATATAATAATCGGGAACGAGTTCAAGGATAAATGTTAATAGTCTTCACTGTAGAACGTATCATTTACATTAAAAAAAGAAAGCTAACTGGTCAAGGAGGTAATAAATGTTGTGAAATAAATTTACAGAATACATCTAATGAGAGAAAAGTTGCTCAGGAGAATGATGTGCTAAATCCGTACACGTTTACTGGACCAGATGGAACTCCTAGTACATATTAAAAGAAGCATAGGTAGAGATCGCGAATTCAACTTTAATAGACCACCAAAACAGTTTGTATCCTCGAAAATATCTGAAAAATTTTACAACTGCTAATCATCGAGCTAATTTGAAAAGTGACGGAAATTCTGTATACACGATTTTAACTGCAAAGAGATAGACAGTAAAGGCTTTTTTTCGGACTGGGAAGGGAAATCAAAGAACAATGGCTCGTTTGGACTTCTTATTATCCCGCTTTATGGGAAAGCTAATCGTAGTTCAAAGTACATGTGTGCCATTGCTATTGTCCACAGTAAGCTGACCTAACACTGCAGCACCTCCCACTATGCCCCGTATCTAAAACAGTACATGTCCTGAGAGGGAGGAGCCAGAACAAATTCCTGCAGTACTTGCTTACCTCTATTAGCGATTGCCTACTTGTCTGACTGAAAATACATTGTCACCGCCTCACTGAAATAGCTACTGATCGGAAAATCTACGTCCTGTCAGCTAAACACTTCCAAGTGCAGCTCCAAATAATCTGTGAGATGTGAGAGGAGTTGCAATGCTTTCACCAGATATATTCACAAGTGACACACGACGACATCTTGATCCAACACATCTGACAGAAGGAGAATACCAAAACATAGACTATCATCGCTAACCCTCCATCAATCCATACATTTCGGAGACGGAAAAGGTCTTGCTTTGCTCTCCTCAAAAAAGCGATTCATCTCGATCTACTTACATGTAACTAGCAGCACCTCAACCACAAGGCATCACCTTTCAAAAAGACCAGAAAATGTGAAAGCAACGTGTTTTACACGAATTCATCACACTCCCACGTTTATTATAATTCAACTTTTCACTATCTTATTCTTTGCTCTCCGTGCTGAATGCACTTTCAGATTTTTTTTCAGCTAAAGCATTCACTCTTTTGAAAGCCAGATGTTACCGGTTTATTTAGTTATATTAATTACCTACAGCACAGGAAAGCTGTTTTATAATCTCAGTTGGCCTGAAAGAAGAAGAAACTTAAATATCTGCACGTCTTTTATCTGAAGCATTAGGATTTAAGAAAGCAAAGGATTAAGCTTAATAAAGTCCAACATTTAACTTACCTCCCAGTATTTTGGAGTTCAACCTCCTTGCCGGGGAAGTTTAAGCTGAATTTTCATACTGTCAAGGTCTGCACATTTTCAGTGTCAGAATATTTCAATTGCACATGACTGCGCAAACAGAGAAGATTTATTCAGTTTGTTTCTGAGGTGGAGCTGCACAGGCTGCATTCGTTCCAATTTTTTTGGAGAACAGAGACTGAGAGGTCGTGCATAGCTTTGGTAGAAATCACTTACTTGAGTTAGTGGGAGAATCTAGCCAGACCGATTTTGCAAAACACAGGCAGAATGGGAGTGGCATTTAAGTAAGTAGCACCAACACAGGGCGACGCAGTAAAGGGCATCTCCCAGTGCTGAGTACTCATATGGTTTTAATTGGAGGGGTCTCAGTCAATCGTAAGCAAGGCAAAGAAAATGCAAATTTGGGTGGATACTAGTCGCACCAGTGGCGAAGGAAAAACCCCTAGGGAAATCCCTTGGTAGGCATTCCAAGACAAATTGTCGGCAAGAAATTTAAAATTTTGAAGAAGGCTGTGGTACTCAGATACCTGAAGGATAACAAGGTAGAATACTAGCACGAAAACCTAAATCTGCGAAACGAGTTGAATGAACTGCAAGAAGATTTTTTTTAAAGCGCTTGCAGAAGAAAAGGTGAATTATTTCAACCAAATTAAAGAATGTGAGAGGCATTATGAGAAATTAGTGAGAGACAGAAATAAATATGAGGTGGCATCTAAACATGATCATACGGAGAAATAAGCATTTAAAAGCATTTCAATAATTTGAAGACTGCCGTGAATATAATATATACAACAGTTCCAGGAAAGAGCAGGACGACATGTTATTTGAGAGAGAAAATATTTACGGAAGCAGATCTTGGCTCAGAGAGCCATAAGGAATACATTGGAAAAAAAAGTTTTAGAAAAGAGGATAGAGGAAGTGTAGACGTAGAATGGAAGATCTAGTAGACAAATGTGGGATGTTGCAGAAAGAAGATCAGCAGGAATGCGATGCCGCAGCACCTACCAGGATGAAATAGTCAGACCGAGCCCTATCTGCTCTATTGCGTCCTGCAGTCGTAAATGATAGAGGAGGAGAAACTGCTCAAAATATTATCTATTGCATTGCCTTTTGAAACATGCAACTAAACAGCCTTGTTCAATTTGAAGGCGTGCATCAGCTGAAGGATGACCCCCCGGAGCAGATCACAAACAGATGCGCCCAGATTAGTTGACAAGCCGCAAAAGAAATCAGAATTAACATTTCTGCACCCAAATGCTGCAGAAGTGCGACAAAGTAAAATAGTTTATGGACAGTAAATCCTCTTCTGTTAAAAGAAGAACTATTTTAGCAGCCATGGAAGCTGACAGATTCGATCCAGGTGGATCGGTAAATATGTCAATAAGACCATAAGCATAGATGTCATTGAAGCAGAAATTAGGCCATTCAGCTCATCGAGTCTCCTCCACCATTCAATCATGACTGCTGTACTTTTTGATCCCATTTCCCGCTTTCTCCACATTAAGTTTGATCCCCTCGGTAATCAAGAAGCTATCCATCTCTGTTCTAAACATTCTCAATAAAATGACTTCCTCCACGTTTTGGTTGTAATGCATTGCACATATTTACCACCTTGTGGTTAAAACGTTTCTCCCTTTCTCTGTTGTAAAGGGTCTTCCATTACTCCAAAACTGTAACCTCCCCCCTCCTGCTAAGGGAAATATCGTCCCAATGTCCACTCTGTCCAGCTCGTTGAGTGCAATGAAATTTGCAATGAGATCCCCCTGCATCGTTTTGAACTCGATGGAGTATAGTCCCAGAGTCCTCAAACGTTGCTCATATGCTCAGCCTTTCATTCCAATGATCATTTTCGTGAACCTCTTCTGAACCCACTCCATACACAATTCGTTTCGCCTGAGATCTGGGGCAAAAGAATATTCATGATACACCAAATGTAGTCTCAGCATAGTCTTATATTTTGTCGGAAGGCCATCTCTTTTTTTGTGTTCTAGTTCACTCAAGATGAATGACGGCATTGTGTTTGCCTTCGTAACTACCACTCAACCTGCATATTCACTTTTATAGAAAACTGAACCAGAAGTCTCAAGTCCCTCTGAACTTCATATTTCTGAATTTGTGGTGCGTTTGAAAATATTCCAAGAATCTATTTTCCTATGAGGCAGAAAAGCTGGTCGCACATGATAGGTTTTGCTGCCTCACTCTAGTCATTGTTGCAGAATATTTATGTTCTCAATAATGATCTCCAAAAACTACCGGACTGAGAGAGTTTGCTGTGGTTTCCATCTTTGTGTTGCATGAAAAACTACCGGACTGAGTGAGTTAACAGAGTCTTACATGAAATCATGCAGTTTTTGAGCAAAACTACCGGACTGAGAGAGTTCGCTGTGGTTTCCATCTTTATGTTGCATGAAAAACAAGACTCACGAAAAGGCTTATGAACCCGACAGAGGCCACACATAAAAGAGCATGGGAAAGGGAATGTGGAATGTAAATTAGAGGAAGATGACTGCATCGTACCTGCAAACATTTCCTTGTGAGAGGCCGATGTTGAATGGTTCCTTTATGCCCATGCAAATCAATGTGGAAGGGCAGGACCACCGGAATCTCCCCATTCTTCCAGCATCAGACAACTTGTGAGAACTGATAATTCGTGTTTTTTGTTTGCAGAGTGGGAAAATATGTTCCATATATTCTGACCCCTTTGAAGGTTGGCACAAATGAAATACAAAGCTGATTTTTGCCCCGAGCGGGATTCCCAGCCCATGACACAAAACAGCACACAAATAATTGAGGTAACGGGAGGGTTGTATTCCAGCTCATATTGATGATTTCAGGCCTCTTCGACGAGGCTTGAAACGGGAAATTCCTTCATGGATGGAAGAATTGCAGCCTATGTATCCTTTGGTACACAGGCTGATCCTGAACCAACCTGAACACGTTGGTATCAATATACCTGTAAAATTGAAACAGAAATAATTGTAGTTCGTTTTACTTTTTTTTGTAAAATTACATTCTCAGGTTAACTGTAACAATTGATTTGAGCCAAATAATACGTTGAAGGTGTTAGCCCCCGTGTTCTCAACCTGTGCAATAATGTTTAGACTGATTCTAATCTAAAATGTGAGTTAACAGAGTCTTACATGAAATCATGCAGTTTTTGAGCAAAACTACCGGACTGAGAGAGTTCGCTGTGGTTTCCATCTTTATGTTGCATGAAAAACAAGACTCACGAAAAGGCTTATGAACCCGACAGAGGCCACACATAAAAGAGCATGGGAAAGGGAATGTGGAATGTAAATTAGAGGAAGATGACTGCATCGTACCTGCAAACATTTCCTTGTGAGAGGCCGATGTTGAATGGTTCCTTTATGCCCATGCAAATCAATGTGGAAGGGCAGGACCACCGGAATCTCCCCATTCTTCCAGCAACAGACAACTTGTGAGAACTGATAATTCGTGTTTTTTGTTTGCAGAGTGGGAAAATATGTTCCATATATTCTGACCCCTTTGAAGGTTGGCACAAATGAAATACAAAGCTGATTCTTGCCCCGAGCGGGATTCCCAGCCCATGACACAAAACAGCACACAAATAATTGAGGTAACGGGAGGGTTGTATTCCAGCTCATATTGATGATTTCAGGCCTCTTCGACGAGGCTTGAAACGGGAAATTCCTTCATGGATGGAAGAATTGCAGCCTATGTATCCTTTGGTACACAGGCTGATCCTGAACCAACCTGAACACGTTGGTATCAATATACCTGTAAAATTGAAACAGAAATAATTGTAGTTCGTTTTACAGCGCATTCACAAGTAGAACAGGTAACACGTCCTTCAAATGTACAAGTTGCATCTATATTCTTACAGCACGTGGTAGTTCTACTAACACTGACACAAAAGCGGGAACACACCTTAGAAAGTGATTTGATGATAAGAGCTGCTCGTTGCTTTGACCCAATCAAAAGTTTAATCTGGCAAATGCGAAAACTGAGCGAGAAACAGATCTTTGTTGAAACATCAGTGGATCAATTCTCGGGATGAATTTACCGGACACGAGAAACACACTCTCGAATTCAAACTTAAAAAATAAATAACACCAGGTTATAGTCTAACAGTTTTAATTTGAACTAGTAGCTTTCAGAGCGCCACTCATTCATCAGGTGTTTGTGGAGGTCACAATTCTAAGACACAGAATTTATAGCAAAAGATAACAGTGTGACTTAGCTGAAAGTATATATTAAAAAATACATTGATTGTTTGTTGAATCTTTCATCTGTTCGAATACCATGATATTTCCACTCCTTTCATATGTACATTACAAAACTTTTTTTTTGTAAAATTACATTCTCAGGTTAACTGTAACAATTGATTTGAGCCAAATAATACGTTGAAGGTGTTAGCCCCCATGTTCTCAACCTGTGCAATAATGTTTAGACTGATTCTAATCTAAAATGTGAGTTAACAGAGTCTTACATGAAATCATGCAGTTTTTGAGCAAAGTACAATGTAACTCTGCAAGTACAAATTCACCCCACAAACGTATATGTATATGTGTGTGTGTGGGTTTGTGTGTGTGTGTGTGCGTCTGTCTGTCTGTCTGGGGTGGTGGGATGTGAGTGTGAGAGGGAGTGTGTATGTGAGTGTAGAGCGACTAGGTCTGTCAGGGGGTGCATGTGTGAGTGTGGGAGTGTGTCTGTACGAGTGTCTGCATCTGCACTCTTTCTGACAAGGCATACGTATTTTTCATTCCTGTGTTAAATGAACCTGAGATTGGAAATTCAAGAACTAAGACGACATTTCACTACGTGATAAAAGTCAACCCAAATGAAAAGATCTATTCGTTTTCTCCAAGCCCTTGCTAATTGTGAATCTTTATGTTGATGTCCACATTGTGCCAACACCCAATGTTTTTTTTCGACAGATATTTCAACTTTTATTTTACATTCGGACTGTTAACTTATCAATTTTGGTATAAGTGCTGTTAATATCCATCATACAAATCCTCTTTAAATTTCTTTATTTATAATTCATGAAATGTGTGGCAGTAAATGCTAGTACAATATTATTATTTTTTCATTCCTCCCTTTCTGCAATGCTATCCTTAACATTTTGCAGATGGGAAAATTGGTCCAAAACCTTGCCGTTGATTTTGTTCATTTAACACATACATATTCTATTGACTTCAGCTGCAAATTCACCATTTAGTTTCAATTATTTATGTTATTTTCCACTGTGCTTCATTGTTGTCTCCTGAAAATGCAGTTGTGAAAAATTCTTTGTACCGAAAGCCGCTGATAGAACTGTCAACAATGTATTTTTGCAGCTGTTTTGTATTGGAACCAATTGTGCCAGCTGCGTTTCATCTTTCAAAGGAAACATTCACTATTTTGT
Organism: Chiloscyllium plagiosum; assembly: GCF_037043375.1. NCBI lineage: Eukaryota > Metazoa > Chordata > Chondrichthyes > Orectolobiformes > Hemiscylliidae > Chiloscyllium > Chiloscyllium plagiosum. The sequence continues at coordinate 15,369,119 of NW_028270176.1, forward strand.
CTTTTACATACTCTGTCTAATAATTATCTCAGGTAGAATTAAATCTCTTAACGCCAATCACGATTAGCATTAATTTTTTATGGATTTTCAGAAGGCACCAGTTTTTAAACGTAATGATCTTGAAAGGAATTTAAGCAACCATGTTGAATAGCTGCAAGTTATAAAATGATTACGTTGATTAGAAATTAAAGCACCTGATCAAAAAATTATCCGTGGTCATCATTTGACATTCTTTATTTACCTCGAATGATCATCAGTAATCAGCGCTACATCTAACCTTCTGCTCAACAATTACAGTTTATTTATTATATCTTTTGAGTTCGAAGTTCATTACTCGACTGCTGTCTACACAACGTATATTCACAGTGATTTGCATTTTAATTGCCATTTCATGTTTCTTTTAATATCAGTGTAAAAAGAAAGGCCTGTATAAAAAGATAAGCGTTTACTTTAAAACCAGATCGAGGATTGTAGGGCACGCAAAGAAACCTTACTGTAATGATACTTTAGATTACTTACAGTATGGAAACAGGACCTTCGGCCCAGTAAGTCCACATCGACCCGCCGAAGCGCAACCTACCCAGACCCATTCCCCTACAATTCCTCGAGAGATGAGACAACATCAGTTTATACTATAACAGGTCAATATGAAATCGTACACTTTCTCAGCGCTGCTCCTTGGTCAGGTGATTTACAATAAATCTGTTGAACTATAACATTATATGGTGTGACTTTTGTCTTCTCCACCCCAGTCCAACAGCGACTCCTCCTTATCATGCTCGAGACAAACACATGAAAGGAGTTGCTACGCAATATGGTCAACTGTCTTTCATCGAATTGCTTTAATGCTGTTGTTGTTTTTGAGTATGCTGGTCCAGGGATAGTTTCATTGAAATAAAGATAACCACTCAATTTCTGTTACTTTGAGATTTAAACATCTTTATTCATATCACATTTAAACCTGACATCATACAAGATTGATCATTTTTGTGATAATCAACTCAGCATGAGCAGCGCAGCTACTTTGTGGGTGAGAGCATCCATGATGACTGTCGTCTTCAACTGGAATAATCAATCCGTATCAGAAACAGTAGACTGAGTCATAATAATTGAAATTACCCAGATTTTAAATATATATGTAATACTATTAGCAATTCACATATCTACACGAGAACATTCAATGTCAGTGCTTTGGGATTCGAGAAACATTTTGGCTTTCGCAGATCGTTCGGTTCCTGTAGAGCATAACTTGATTCATTTAAAAAATAAAGGACAATATGAATCTCTTACAGCTATAGCTTCGATACATTTCAACACACAAGAGAAGAATATACACAAATGTTTCATATAAAACAGCTTTATACGATTAGAATACTGCAATCATATACATCACGTTGACACAAAACAGGGAAATATTCATGAATAACGTCTATTTCAGTCCATTTTCCGTTTTCCCACCACTGAATGCATTTGACATCTTTTATCAATGTAAAGATAATGTGTTAGCAATTACGTGCACCAGTAGTGACATGGTTTTTCTACATCTGTTAAATTTTATTGTTGCAAGAACCATCTCCATCAAACCAGTATGATTTTTTTTTCTTTATTTCAATAGTTTTAGGGATTATGGTCAGTATATACAAAAGTTTGAGGCACATTGCTGTCAAAATGGAAAAGAAAATGTAATGTGGAGACTTCAACATTCATGTCAAGCCCTTCTTTCTCAATTGTGCAATATTTATGTTCATGATTATTCAATTTTCTGGAAAAGTACCCAATATGTCTCTCTAACATTTTGACATCTTTCTTTATGAGTACAGCGCCGATAACAAAGTCACTCATATTCACTTTGAATGGCATTGCATGATTTAATCTGGCAAGTACAGGGCTAGTTATTACCATAGATTTCAGGTTGTCGATTCGTTTTGGCACTCTGCCATTCACGGAAATTTGCTGCACTATTCTTCAGGTCAATCAGTGGATAAGCCAGTCTGGTAAAATTCGGTAAAAACTTCTGACCAAAAAGATACAGTCACAGGCGTACTTGCCTCTTCGTCGATATTTCTGGAAACTCGCCCAGCCCCCAAAATATACACTTGTTTGAATAGTCAAAAGGGCCATTTGTCAATGTCCAATGATATAGCTAAGGGTTGGGACTTGAGTTTTTTTTGCACTCACTCTTTGCCAAGATTATCACCAAAACTGTTCCCAAAGTCGGAGTAAACGTCCTGACAGATGATTCGAATGTTGCTCCAAATTGGAACAAATAATCTCCAGACCTCGATGTCAGTCACATAATTGAAAAACGCGAAATGTTACCAGTTTAATCTAGTATGTTCTATTAGCCATTACGAGACACAAGATCCCTTCCCATCTTTTGGATCAAGATGCATGCCAATATCCACCGAGTCAGTCCAACTTAGATGTATAAGATGCTTGTCCCACCTTCTCAATTGCTTCTTCCAAATATGAAATAGAATGCAAAACAGACTGACGTTTTGATGCCCCATATATCATCGTTGGGAGCACAATGGTTTTGGCACCATTGGTAAGGGTCAGCTTCAGTCTCTGCAACTCATTTCGATTATCTTCACAAAGAGCCTGAGTTTAAGATCATTGCAAAACTTTGCCAAAATTATGAGATTAATTCTTTAAACTGTTGATTAATTGGAACAGCATTATAAGTGTCACAATTATCCGAAATTACGTTATTACTTCCCAGCCTTTTCTGATGTATATACAGATGTCACTGTGATAAATCTTTCAGATTATTTAGATTCTCTACTGAAAGATATCTCAATAATGTATCCATATTTTGAAAACTTCACCATTGCTCAATTTCAAGTGAGGACTGTCCAATTCAGAATCATCTGAACTTCCTTCTTCTCTCTGTATTACTAAGAGTAACGCATTCTCCTTTAAAGTTACTTCACTATCAAAATAACCTCAAAGCATATTCAAGTGACAAATACTGTGTGATTTCTTTCTATCTGGCGTTCTTCGCAAATAATTCATGTCATTCAACCTCATTCGATATTAAAATGTCTTGGCTGCTTCCTGTTTCATCATATGCTATGTTCCCCATAAATAGGTTCAAGCCAATGCACACTTCCTGTGTAATCTTTTCCCAACATTTGGCAATACGTCCAAAATGTGTTCACTGAATTCAGACTCACCAAATACTCGTTAATTACTTCGAGTAGTCTTCTCATTGCATTCTCTAAATCTAACTCAAACGGATTGAATTTTATCAGTACATTTGATGCAAGACCAATTGTAAAATGTGCCAGGAGACTTCCATTATCCCAGTCTTCTGGATAATCTTCACGATAAGCTCCCAAAACGGTCTTTAGTGTCTGATGCCACCGTTCTAATGCTCCCTGCATTTCAGATGGTATACCATGGGTTTAATTTGTTTTATTTTCTAACCAACCTCTCCGCCCTTGAATGATTTTGATTTTGACTTAAATGTGACCTTTGATCTGAGTGTATCTCTATGGGTAATTCGTGTCAAGTGAAAAAAGAATGAGTAACCCTTCTACCCTCCTTTCACCTGTGTGATTGAACAACCGAATGGTCTTTGGAAATCTCGTGCCCGCATCCACGATGGTCAACAAAAACTGATTCCTATGTTTTTTTTGTGTAGGTATCTAAAATGTAAAATGTTCTGCAGAAGTGGGAATAGTTATTGAAGATGCGGGTTCTACCGTTGCCTGAGGTTTTCTAATCACCTAACACTTCTCATACGTTTGGCAAAATCCGAGCACAGCCCTATGCAGGCCAGAACATTTTTTTTTGCATTTGTCTGGACTTTTCCTGACTCCCAAATGATCTCCTATTGGTAATTCATGTACTACCTTCAACGCCTCCATCCTAGAACCCATCAGTAGTATGGCTACGAGTCATAGAATGATACTGTATGGAAATCGACACTTCGGTTCAACCAAAGCATGATGACAAAATTCCCAGAATAATTAAACCACACCTGACCGTTGCTGGCCCACATTCCTTCACACGTTTCCTATTCATTTACTTGACCAAATTCTTTGAAAAGTTGTACTTATACGCAAAACAACCATTTCCTCAGGAATATCACACCTTAAGTGAACCACGCTATGTGTAAAAGAAATGCCATCCATTTTTCATTTAAACTCTCTCTTCTCAATTTAAAATAAAAATGTGCCCGGAACTCTTGAAGTCCCACATCCGCGGAAACAAAAAAACACGATCTATAACTCTGTGTATACCCCTCGTAATTTTATGAACATTAAAGTCCCAGCTGATCCAATCCTTCTTTCTAAGTCAAACGTTCCATGCAAGGCAACATTTTGGTAAATGTATTCTGAACACTTTCCAGCTTAAGACTAACCTTCCTATATCTCGGGAAAAAAAAGTACTGGACAGAATTTTCCAGCACAAACCTCAGGTATTTCCTCCACAACCTCAACATTACTTCACAACCCCTGTACTCCAAGGACTGCGCAGTGACAGTAAACGTGACAAACACACTCTTAAAATGTTGATATGTGAAACAAAACTTGCACTCCGATGTCCTCGTTCCACAACACGTCCCTACTATTAATGATATAAACTCTCCTCTTGTGCGTTATAAAATTCAACACTTAACATTTATCAAGGTTGAACTCAACCTGCTATTCACAGCATATTGAACAATTTGATTAAGATTGCTTCAAAAAACTTCGAAAAACTTATTCAATGTCTGCTATACAAAGAGGTTTTACCCATTTGCCCATTTCTCACCTGTCTTAACATGTGGTGTTCTCAATTGTCTCATTTTTTAAATAGAAATGACTTTTCTGAGACATGCTCAGATGCTTTTTCAGTGGATCCTTTTTGAAACAATCGATTTAGTTTTCATCTTACTGTTGTAACTCAATTAATTTGCCCGAACTAAAACACTCACTGTTCTTGTCTTTTCCTTCTCAACCATTTGATCATGAACTCAGACAACTGCATTTCCATTTCATTATTTTGTTCTTTGATTTCTCCTCCTGCTTTAACCTGGGGCTTTGTGAAGTTGTTGTCACACAATCAGGAAAAATCCCTCGATATGCTTTCTATCATAGTTGAGTTGCCTGATTTTCAAATGCGATTTTCAATCACAGAAAACACAACGACCTATGATGCATACTTTATTCTGGTGGAAGCTCCTAATCTTCTTTTCTAACTTCTCTTTCCCATTTTGTATTCCATGGTAGCCTTTAATAAACTACATTTATTATCTTTCGGGAGATCTCTTTTTCCCATTACCGCTTCAGGATTTCTCTTTTCCCAAAATTTCTAACTATTAATAATTGAAATTGGTGTATGAAGCCAGAATTTGATTCAACAACCAAATCATTATCGTCGGCCATTTCAGATAATAATCTTACAGTTTTAAAACTCTTGTACCCATGAGTTCTCATTACTTCAGTAAGTGAATTCTTGAATACTTCTGAAATAATCGTCTCTCTACAAACACTTATACACCCATCAAAATTACGTTGTTTGATTCTTTCAAACTCAATTTTTGATTAACCAGGGTCCCTCAATAGATTCCTGAAAGGTTGACTGTAAACTTCTGACCCTGGCTAAAATGAACTTAAGTTGGCGAACATGCCAACTCATACTCCCAGATACCTCTTCTGATACTGATGCAACCGTCTCACTGGCTCTACCTAACAACTTCGTCTGGATAAATAATATCCACATTATCAGCAGCCATTTTATTTAAGAGCCACCTTCTCAAGTTTAGTTTTATGAATATGCTCCACATGCATCTTCTTGAATGTAAGAAACACTTAGAAATATATAAGCAGATCACCACCTGCCCTTTGCCTACAAAACATTTGCTAACGATCACTATCCTCCTCCCTATGCATAACTTTCACCATTAACTCTGTGCTTTTAAGTCGATTTTCCTCTCTAATTGCCAACTTCTGACGTTCAGACTTGCCCTGTTTCTTCTACAAGAACTATCCTCGATTCTCCTTTTTTCTCTGTCTTTAATCGTTTTTTGATGTGTTTCATTTCCTTTTTTTAATATTTTGGTTACTTCTATCAGCATTAAATGATCCTTTTTTGTATGGAATTCGGCTTCTTGAATTTTAGCCATTTCCAAAGTTGCAGTGACACACCCGCAAAAAGATCCTCTTTCGTCACCGACCAAGGCAATCGCAAGTCCAACTTGTTCGCCTCTACCAACACCTTTGCCTTGCTCACATTTGCAAGACTCCCAAAGTCACGTCTTCTCTCCAAAGTAACTTGACAGAAAGAGATATATTATACAAGTCACACCACTTTTCAAACAACTGTTTGAACACCTTCAAAAAGAACACAAACATCGATCACTCGCCAACTCTAACAATCTGAATACCAACTTGAAACTTCATAGTTTGCTTCTCGACAAGCCCACAGCTTTTTATGTGACAGACCAGAAACCTCAGGATATTTTTCTCACATAAAATCGACACTTCTTTTGTTATAAACTAATCGATATGAAGCAAACAGTATAGTTGATATACAAACAAAAGAAAGAGGAATTTAGAATACCTAAACTATTGGAAAACTTTTCCAAATAACAGATGCAACACCTATTATTAATTAACTGTTTCAATGTAATAACATCCGATAAACATACCCCTTGACTGAAAGGAAACGTCAGACACAGAGTCGTCCATTAAGAATTATAATTCAGGAAGAAAAGAGAACATCAAGGGAAAATTCAGGGAGTATATCAACCAGGACATTGAATGAAATTTCCATCTCAATTAAGAAGCCAAAATCTATTGGTCATAATACTACAAAACGGGAAATCCTGTTGCATAATACCTGGTCACATCTAGTATGGTTGTACAAAATAGCTGAACACTCCTGAGGAGTCTACTTAAGGCGTTGTCAGCAGCTAGTTCGGTGTTTCTGTCTTTAAAAATGTTTTAAAATAGGAAATTAAAAAAATCAGGGGGAAATAACTTTGAATCATCACACTATGCAACCGAGTGTACCAACTGGCACTCATGCACCTGTCCCAGATCAGCTGGGTCAGTCAACATGAGAAGGGTGTCGGTAGCACATGTAAGAAATGTAACTCCTGTGAATGGCCTCAGCAGAGCCAACACCAGAATCCTCCTGTTCAGGAACTGTAGGGAACAGTCCACAGGCAGAGAAAATCTTTGCCCGGGAAATTGAATCACCTGATGCACTTCTTTTCTGAATCAATGGACACCATTAGCGACGGAATAACGTTCTTCAGAAACTCTGGTAGTGTGCAAATATCCGACATGTTGAAGAAACATAAACTTCCACTGAAAGCTCTCGGTGTTCAGAGTATAATTCCATGATTTACACTATTGAATTCATTTTCCACTTCAAGGTTCAGTAAGGATACAGAATGGAAGTTCATAAATAAATGAAGATTCCCTTTCTTCGGCAGCAGAAAGATGTCCACCATGCGCTAAGAAGTTTGCCGTGGCCCGCTCGACAAACATTCCTCCAAATCTTGTGCATGGGCACTCGCCAGGATATCTGAAAGTATATCTAATACTTCCATGGTCTAGGCCCGGGATTTGCCCAACTCGACCTGTTTGAGAGCTCCAGTCAGATCCTCCAAAGTGGCTGGAACATCAAACATCCTGTCGACCCCCAGGCTGGCCAGTAGGCGTATCTCTGATGGCATCCTCCAAGGCAGGTAATGAAGACATCAGAGATGTGTAGGTTTTTTTGCCTTGGTTGTCATTCCCTCTGGATCCGAGGCGAGGGACCTGCTCTCGGCCAACAGCACAGGGGGCTACTGACGGACTCCACACCTTATTTTAAACAATTAGGAGGAAGGGAATTCATAGTACAAGTACTTGATGAGCTGTATTTGTGATGTCAAGTTCATTTCTGGGATTCCACAAGCTCTAGGTCTCAGGACGAATGATCCACTCTTCTTACCGGTCTACTAACCACAGCCTTGCATGTACTGAAGCACATTGGGCTGACAGAGGTATAACGCCAGATCCAGCACGTTTTTCTCCAGCTTATTGGTACTGCATTGTCGCCTGTTTATGGATCCACTCATTTTCTCCTGACAGAAGACAGGGACATGAGTCTTGCCATTATCACACTATATTTTCAAGAAGTAGATGCCCTCGCCATCCTCATTTCCTTCCCCCAGCAGTTCATAACTAATATAAAGGATCTTAGAATCACTCCCTCTTCAGCCGCAGTTCGTCACCGTGCCAATAGCCGAGCCATGATTGGAATCAAATAGCCCCCATCCACACTAAGTTGTAATCAATGGACATCACATACCAAATAAAGTTCGTGTACAAAGGGCTATGATTAAAACATGGCGACATTTTAATTTAGCGGTGGGAGAATCCACTGAAATCCCTTGTGGCCACACTCATGGTAGGTCATGAAAGAGGAGAACCAGAGAGTACCACAGGCTCGTACCAGGAGGTGTAGTACCGACTTCTGGTAACGATGATGTCCTCCCACTGCAGGCAGTGACTTTTAAAAAAATCTTTTCCATGATGGTGATCTCCTTTACCCCTATAACATGGAGTTTCAGAGATTATCATGCCTTCCCGCCCAACACTCGACAACCAGACTGGGAGCGATAATGTTATGAAAACCGCCTCGATCATTTTCAATCCACCCAGAATCTGAGGGACCGTGTGCTGAAAGGCTGCCTGGCAATCAGACACCTAATCGCGCATTCTGCACTTCAAACCAGGCTGGGCTTCCTCAGGATTTATCAGAGAGGATCAGGGGTCAGGCTCTGGTCTGCAGCTACGGCCCTCAGATGGACGGTGATCGGCGCTCAGGCACCCACGGCTCACAGTCATACTCTGGGGACCACTATTACCATACCCAAATGTCATGTTTCTCATCGCTGAGTTAATTCTTGAATACTTCTGAAATAATCGTCTCTCTACAAACACTTATACACCCATCAAAATTACGTTGTTTGATTCTTTCAAACTCAATTTTTGATTAACCAGGGTCCCTCAATAGATTCCTGAAAGGTTGACTGTAAACTTCTGACCCTGGCTAAAATGAACTTAAGTTGGCGAACATGCCAACTCATACTCCCAGATACCTCTTCTGATACTGATGCAACCGTCTCACTGGCTCTACCTAACAACTTCGTCTGGATAAATAATATCCACATTATCAGCAGCCATTTTATTTAAGAGCCACCTTCTCAAGTTTAGTTTTATGAATATGCTCCACATGCATTTTCTTGAATGTAAGAAACACTTAGAAATATATAAGCAGATCACCACCTGCCCTTTGCCTACAAAACATTTGCTAACGATCACTATCCTCCTCCCTATGCATAACTTTCACCATTAACTCTGTGCTTTTAAGTCGATTTTCCTCTCTAATTGCCAACTTCTGACGTTCAGACTTGCCCTGTTTCTTCTACAAGAACTATCCTCGATTCTCCTTTTTTCTCTGTCTTTAATCGTTTTTTGATGTGTTTCATTTCCTTTTTTTAATATTTTGGTTACTTCTATCAGCATTAAATGATCCTTTTTTGTATGGAATTCGGCTTCTTGAATTTTAGCCATTTCCAAAGTTGCAGTGACACACCCGCAAAAAGATCCTCTTTCGTCACCGACCAAGGCAATCGCAAGTCCAACTTGTTCGCCTCTACCAACACCTTTGCCTTGCTCACATTTGCAAGACTCCCAAAGTCACGTCTTCTCTCCAAAGTAACTTGACAGAAAGAGATATATTATACAAGTCACACCACTTTTCAAACAACTGTTTGAACACCTTCAAAAAGAACACAAACATCGATCACTCGCCAACTCTAACAATCTGAATACCAACTTGAAACTTCATAGTTTGCTTCTCGACAAGCCCACAGCTTTTTATGTGACAGACCAGAAACCTCAGGATATTTTTCTCACATAAAATCGACACTTCTTTTGTTATAAACTAATCGATATGAAGCAAACAGTATAGTTGATATACAAACAAAAGAAAGAGGAATTTAGAATACCTAAACTATTGGAAAACTTTTCCAAATAACAGATGCAACACCTATTATTAATTAACTGTTTCAATGTAATAACATCCGATAAACATACCCCTTGACTGAAAGGAAACGTCAGACACAGAGTCGTCCATTAAGAATTATAATTCAGGAAGAAAAGAGAACATCAAGGGAAAATTCAGGGAGTATATCAACCAGGACATTGAATGAAATTTCCATCTCAATTAAGAAGCCAAAATCTATTGGTCATAATACTACAAAACGGGAAATCCTGTTGCATAATACCTGGTCACATCTAGTATGGTTGTACAAAATAGCTGAACACTCCTGAGGAGTCTACTTAAGGCGTTGTCAGCAGCTAGTTCGGTGTTTCTGTCTTTAAAAATGTTTTAAAATAGGAAATTAAAAAAATCAGGGGGAAATAACTTTGAATCATCACACTATGCAACCGAGTGTACCAACTGGCACTCATGCACCTGTCCCAGATCAGCTGGGTCAGTCAACATGAGAAGGGTGTCGGTAGCACATGTAAGAAATGTAACTCCTGTGAATGGCCTCAGCAGAGCCAACACCAGAATCCTCCTGTTCAGGAACTGTAGGGAACAGTCCACAGGCAGAGAAAATCTTTGCCCGGGAAATTGAATCACCTGATGCACTTCTTTTCTGAATCAATGGACACCATTAGCGACGGAATAACGTTCTTCAGAAACTCTGGTAGTGTGCAAATATCCGACATGTTGAAGAAACATAAACTTCCACTGAAAGCTCTCGGTGTTCAGAGTATAATTCCATGATTTACACTATTGAATTCATTTTCCACTTCAAGGTTCAGTAAGGATACAGAATGGAAGTTCATAAATAAATGAAGATTCCCTTTCTTCGGCAGCAGAAAGATGTCCACCATGCGCTAAGAAGTTTGCCGTGGTCCGCTCGACAAACATTCCTCCAAATCTTGTGCATGGGCACTCGCCAGGATATCTGAAAGTATATCTAATACTTCCATGGTCTAGGCCCGGGATTTGCCCAACTCGACCTGTTTGAGAGCTCCAGTCAGATCCTCCAAAGTGGCTGGAACATCAAACATCCTGTCGACCCCCAGGCTGGCCAGTAGGCGTATCTCTGATGGCATCCTCCAAGGCAGGTAATGAAGACATCAGAGATGTGTAGGTTTTTTTGCCTTGGTTGTCATTCCCTCTGGATCCGAGGCGAGGGACCTGCTCTCGGCCAACAGCACAGGGGGCTACTGACGGACTCCACACCTTATTTTAAACAATTAGGAGGAAGGGAATTCATAGTACAAGTACTTGATGAGCTGTATTTGTGATGTCAAGTTCATTTCTGGGATTCCACAAGCTCTAGGTCTCAGGACGAATGATCCACTCTTCTTACCGGTCTACTAACCACAGCCTTGCATGTACTGAAGCACATTGGGCTGACAGAGGTATAACGCCAGATCCAGCACGTTTTTCTCCAGCTTATTGGTACTGCATTGTCGCCTGTTTTTGGATCCACTCATTTTCTCCTGACAGAAGACAGGGACATGAGTCTTGCCATTATCACACTATATTTTCAAGAAGTAGATGCCCTCGCCATCCTCATTTCCTTCCCCCAGCAGTTCATAACTAATATAAAGGATCTTAGAATCACTCCCTCTTCAGCCGCAGTTCGTCACCGTGCCAATAGCCGAGCCATGATTGGAATCAAATAGCCCCCATCCACACTAAGTTGTAATCAATGGACATCACATACCAAATAAAGTTCGTGTACAAAGGGCTATGATTAAAACATGGCGACATTTTAATTTAGCGGTGGGAGAATCCACTGAAATCCCTTGTGGCCACAGTCATGGTAGGTCATGAAAGAGGAGAACCAGAGAGTACCACAGGCTCGTACCAGGAGGTGTAGTACCGACTTCTGGTAACGATGATGTCCTCCCACTGCAGGCAGTGACTTTTAAAAAAATCTTTTCCATGATGGTGATCTCCTTTACCCCTATAACATGGAGTTTCAGAGATTATCATGCCTTCCCGCCCAACACTCGACAACCAGACTGGGAGCGATAATGTTATGAAAACCGCCTCGATCATTTTCAATCCCACCCAGAATCTGAGGGACCGTGTGCTGAAAGGCTGCCTGGCAATCAGACACCTAATCGCGCATTCTGCACTTCAAACCAGGCTGGGCTTCCTCAGGATTTATCAGAGAGGATCAGGGGTCAGGCTCTGGTCTGCAGCTACGGCCCTCAGATGGACGGTGATCGGCGCTCAGGCACCCACGGCTCACAGTCATACTCTGGGGACCACTATTACCATACCCAAATGTCGACTGGCTGAGTTCAATCTCATGTTTCTCATCGCTGAGATATATGCTTAGCCAGCGGAGCATTTTAACACAGAATTTCAGGTCAACCAAAATTCCTAATTTGTATTTAACTGGTCTACCGAGCACAAAACGACATTTCTCGTGAAGCTGCCTTAGGCAGTTCCAATTCCTGTACACCGTCTTTCCAAATATATGCCTACCATCCTCCTCCAGAGAATGTGAAACTGATCTCCAGCTCGGGTCTGCCTTACAAGGCTCAGGATATTACCATGATTATGCACTATAGCCAATGACAGCCAATAGCGGCCTGTGTACATTTGTAGCCTTCAATGTCAGGCAATCCCTTCTCACGTGACCCATCTCTTTGCAGAGGTTACATTACTCAGCATCCGCCATCCAAAAGGCATAGTAGACCGTCCACTCATGATGCATGATAAATTCTCCGATCTACAGACATCATTATTTATGCACCTACAAACCATGAGCAAATAACAAGAAACCACACACCAGAGGAACAGTCCCTTTGGTACATGAGGCTTTATCGAAAAAGCATGCCTTTCTGCACTGAATGTGTTTGGTCTTTCTGTGTTCCATTTCCCTCTATTCGTTTGACGATTTTGACTAAAGCAAGACAACCTAAGTCTGAGATGCACTGTCCACTGATACGTCATGTGTCTCAGGATGAGTTGTTAGAGAGACGGTGGCAGCAGGAAGTCAGTACTCCACAACATTTTAGAAGTGAAGCAATAGCAAAGGAATGATTCTGCAAATAGAGTGAAACGTGTTCCTAGAAAGGTGGCATAGTGTACCAGCTGCCGCACCACATGTAACTTTGTTGGTAAATAATTGATATCAAACTAAAGATTTAGGAACGCTGGCCAGATATTTAGAAACAGTTAGGGAATGACATATGCTCACGACGGGTGTTTGTGAATCTGGGGATGTCTGCTGCATTAAAATCCTAGCATGCTGCAACCTGACAGAGGATCTGAAGGAGGTCAAGGCAACACCCCAGCGGAGCATGCCAATGACAGCGGAGGGCGATAATCAATATGGTACGAGCAATTGGATACTTTACCAGCCACTTTGTGGTCAGTGCATGTGGGGAGATGTGGGGAGAGTGGAGTCAGCTAGCCCAGGGAAATAAGGTTGAAAACGGGAGCTATTCTGCCTAAAGAACTGCAGTATCCTTTGAAACCAGAGGCGGTTGAGGGAATAGCAACAACAATACGATGATTGGTGAATACAGGGGTACTTAAAGATACGAATAAACCATTCAACATTCTTTCGTTACCAGCTTTAAAGGCAAACGAGTCGAAATGGAGACTTGTACATGATTTAAGAGCAGTAAAAATGTTAGTGCAGGATTGCCCAGCAGTTCTTCCTAATCTGCACATGCTGCTAAATAATGTGCCCCACAAACAGCTTGGTTCTCAATAGTAGATTTATGTTCTCCTTTCCTTAGCATTCACCGAGCAGACCACTGCTGGTATCTGTTTGCTTTTATACACAAAGGTCAGCAGTACTCTTCTACAAGAATGCCCCAGGGGTTTAAGAATTCATCGCATACATTCAACCAAGCGTTAATCAGAAATATAGGGCATGTCTTTAGAAAGTACGCTGATACAGTATGTTGATGATTTGCTTGTCTGTTTAGATAGTCGGGAACACTTTGAGCAAGATAGCCTTTTCCTTGGAAATAACTGGAGGACTGGGGTGGCATAAGGTTTCCAGGAAAAAAGCTGACGTTTTGCAAACACCAGGTCGAGTATTTGGGTAGGGTGGTTGCGAAGGAAACAAAGGCAATTGCACCAAGTCAAATTAAAGCAATCGTTAAAATTCTAAAGTCAGAGACATTAGGGAAAATGATGACAGTTTTAGCATGACAGGATTTAGCGCAGATTGGATTGAGGAGTTTGCTGAGACTATTGCAGCCATAAGGAAGATGATGAAAGTTGTCAGACATTCATGTTTAAGGAGTTTTTTACAGTGGAATGAAGAGGTTATAACAGTTTTCAATACCCTTAAACGAGCTTTGCTGTTAGCCTCAGTATTGCTCTTGCCTGATTATGACAAACGTTTTCACCTTTATGTGTCAAACAGGTCGAAATGATCCACAGCTGCGTATTAATGCAGGAGATATGTGTGGAGAGAAGAATGCAGCCAATTGCTTCATACAGCACCCAACTAGGTGAAGTACCTCAGGGCTATCATCGTGGATCGCTATCAGGGATTGGTGGATACTTATTGTGCACATGAAAGAACATCCTCAGTAACAATGGGGTACCCAATAATCCTATATACGCATAATAAAATGACAAAGTTATTGGAGAAAGGGAAATTTGTACTGACACCAGCTAGAATATTAGCATATCGGATGTTGCTGACATTTCCCGACACAACAGTAGGGAGTTACACTAGAAGAATCATACCGGCCTACATCGCACTTTGGTATGTGGGACAGCCCCATAATTGTATAAGGGAAGCAACTGCATTTGCCAAATGAGACCTGATTTACAGTCCGAGACACTGCCCAATGTAGATAAGGAGGTTCTATTTGTGGACCGTTCCTGCTATAGGGATTATAATGGGAATAATGCAGGTTCTCGGTTGTAAGACAGGACCAGTCCCAGTGCAAGACAATTAAACTGGAAACTTGTCCACAGCCATACTCAGCTCAATTTGATGATCTTATCGCATTGATGGCGGCCTGTGAAATGATGGAGGGTAAAAAAGCTGACCTTAATACTGATTTGGCTAATGTACATGGGTTATACCATCTGTTTCAGGAAGTGTGGGAGCAAAGAGGATTGTAGAAGTGTAATGGGGATACCATGCAACACTGCCAGCAGATTGTAGAGCTAAGGACTTCAATGATGAAGGCAAGGCACGAGCTATCATTATGTGCCAAGCATACAGAAAATGCACTGATATGGTGGTAAGGGGTAATCAGGCTGTGGATGAAGCGGCTAAGATAGCTTCGGGTTGCTCTTCAGCTGTCAATATGCCTCAGGTGCAGATAGATCCAGAACCAACGATAGAAGACCTCATTGAAAGACAAGAGAGGGCTACCATGGCTGAGCAAACACTATGGAAGCACTGGAATGGTAGGCAGAATAAAGAAGGTTTACGGAAGTCAGACGAAGGTTTTTGGGGAGCACCCACCCCGTTGTTGACAATTCTTACTTCAGAGACACATGCATTGGTTCAATGTGCCCGAGGGGAAGTGCTGAGGAAGATAAAACGGGATGCTTTCAGGTCACCAATACTGCAGGCTTCAGTGTGCTATTTATTGCTACAATGTGAGATGTGTGCACAGTATAATATTAGGAAGGAGATAGCGACCCCTATAAGACTCATAACAGTGCCTGAAGGGACATTTAAGCATTTAACACTTGACTACGTGCACATCATTTTAAAAAAAGGTGAGAGGGAAAAGGTACATGTTAGTGGTAATTGATAAGTTTACTGATAGATAGAAGCTGTCCCTTCCAATGATGCAGGAGCTAGTACAGTAGTGAAATTTCTAATGAATGAATTTGTCGTAAGGTTTGGTGGACTGTTGTGAAACAATACAGATAATCGCTCTGCCTTCATTCAATAAGTAGTTAAGTTGGTGCTGCAGTCTCTGAGAATTAAACAGAGCTTTGAGTGTGTATATCATCCCCAGTCACAGGGTATGAATGCGGCATTTCAACCCAAAATAAACAGGATCTGCACAAGCACCAACCTTAATTGCATTGATGCTCTGCCGCTGGCTTTATGAACTTGTGACATACAGACTAATTGAATGATCAATTTAACACCGTTTGAGATGCTTATAGGTAGCCCTATGCCAATGCCCAATTGGAGAGGCCCATACGAAGGGCCTATCTTGGAGCAGTGAAGCTTAGAACTTAAGCAGTATATGTAGCGGCTAACTATGACATATGAGACTATCCACATGCAGGAAGCACAAAGGAAACCGACACATATAAACCGACCTATTAAGCCCGGGGAATGGGTAAACGTGCGGATCTTTTGAAGACGCTGGAATGAACCGAGGAGAGAGGGACCTTTCGTCGTGACTAAGGCATCACCTACCGCCATCCAAATGGAGGAATGACACATAAGATACCATCTTGATCATTGTGCTAAAGCTCCCTACCGGCACATACTAACTATGACTCTGAGGTATGTGGTGTTGAGGCTGAGTACCTTGGACACAGGCAGGGCACACAGGAGGACAGTAGCCTGAGCAGGATTCTGATCAGAGTGCAATTAAACTTCTTGGCTATACTGATCATTTCCAGAGATTATATTGATGGAGATATGGAGCATAGCACTTCTCCTGGCAGCGGGGATGGGGGAAACAAGAGGGACGCCCCTAATATACTCTCTTCTGATGCCAGGACTACTTAACCAGACCATAAAGGTGGCAATCCTGGACTGGTAATGATAGAGTCACTCAGGTTTGGAGGTAAAGGCGTATTCCAAGTGTGAACCTTGCTGCCCTAACATGGGTACGCGCCTGTGACCATCAATGGTATCAATGAGCAAACCACACGGCCGTAATAATGGTTAGACAGGTCTTTTTCTTCTGTACTAAGGCGACTCTCTCATACTATATTGTCCCTATGTCCTATAACCCGACCACCTGTCCTCAATGGCGTTTGCAGCAGTCTAGCCGAGTCTTAACCCAGATGATTCATAAAATTACATGTTATCCTAATGCCCCTTTTGGTACCTCCGACATCGGGCCTCCTCCTTCTACCAGCAGAATGACGTTGGCAGGCAGCAACTCCAATCTTGGTGTCGCTATAGTAACACGTGATCCACCAACATGGCTAATTACACGTTTCCCGTTGTTGCTTTCATGATATATAAAGAGTTATGTTTTGAATGCTTTAAGCGAAATGATTCCATACTAGTAGGTTATTTGAAGAGTCTTTCCGGAATAAGATTGAAGTCGAGGTGGACACCACAGTTGGGGCAATCTTAAAGTCTCAACATGTCCCACAGGTAGATACTTGGTGGCTGGGTGTAAGGAAGGAAGTTTGCGTCTGACGCTGCCCACTCACTTGACTGGCAGCAGTGCCCATGTAATGTTCCACATGAGGTAACTGTTTCACCATATGAGCAGCTTCACACTACCACACAGTCAGCTTTGCGCCGAACTAAGCGATGGTATGTCCCTGATAAACTATTCAGATTGATAGCATAGGAGAGGCAACAGGTATTCCAAATGATTTTAAGGCCCGCAATGAGATTGCTTGCCATGCGCTGGGAGTCTCTCATCCCAGTGATAGGGGTGAGCAGGAATGCTGAATGGACAAAATACATTTATTACCAACAGCAGAGATTTATCAGTCATACTGACGATGCCCTGTGGCTTTGGGAGAACAAGTGGTAGACACAACGAAAATTACATGTCAATACAGGCAGGCCTTAAATTGGATCCTGACAAAAAAACGGTTTGTTTGATGTTTAGGAAGCATTGCTATAACTTTATACCTAACAACACTAACTCGGGTGGATCCTTTACTAAAACAATATAAAAACTAAAGATTCTAAGACAGGAGCTAAATGACCATGCAGGGATGTCCCTGATTGGTTGAATAATATTAATAGGGTCTTGGGGAGCATGGTTTGTCAAGATTGGTCTTATTATAGGTGCGGTTTTACTTGTTGTCACCTTCGTCTTTTGTTGTGCATTACCTTTTATGAAGTCTTTTTTATTTTAGTTCGTGTCACTACACAGCAACTTGTGTTCATTTCAGCTCCCCATGGAACTGCTTCCTCCTCTGACAACTCCCATTGTGCAAGGAATATGCCCATGTGAGGACATGGATTGTAATTCTGAAGAAAGCGCAGGTCCTAGATTGTGACGGATCTTGGGTATTTTTTCCTGTTCTGTTTATTGGAGGGCAGGTTTTTGGCAAAAGGGATCATGGAACGGAGGAAGAACCCTTTAGTCTCAGACTCCGAAAATTATTTTTTTCCGTCGTGGGACCTACATTGTTTGTATTGGCCAGCAGAGGAGCTGTGGTTATTGTCTTTTTTCATTAGGTGATACTAGTAGGTCTCAATGGGGGATATGGAAGATAAAAAGCATGAAAACAAAGGAAGAGTTAAAGCATGGAAACGACTGGTGATCTGTGGCAAGGGGTCTGTGGAATACTACAGTAATCAGAAAGGTCACTATGGCAAGAATAGTGGAATCTTCTTACACAAATTAGTAGAGTACGTTTGAGGCTGAAAGTTCACTATGTTTTGATAAACTAACAGATAAGTAAAGTCGGCCTTGCCTGCTAAATATTATCCTGGCAGGATTGGGACAATAAATATTTGGGACATGATATTAAATATCAAATTAGTATTAGTAGAGTCAGCCTGCTTGAGATCATTGACAATAAATATCTAATTATGACATTACGAAAGAATTAAGTAGGGTGTGGAATGAAAGACCATTGTTACAAAGCTGTCATTAAATATCTAATCGTGACATTAGCGTAACATTAAGTAGAAAATAGGGAAAACTATAACGGCACAACTAAAGAGATAATGTGAAATAAGATCACTGGTTTAGCGCATAGCTGGAGTGAGATAATTTTGATGAGCACAGTTGGACATGCTGATAAGCGAACAGAAATATGATTAAAAAGTATAAAGAACCACAGATTCTGAGGCTATTGGACATTCAAGAAATCTGCTTTCTGTGTGTCACCGTTTTTTGTTTCCTTGAAGAACTCTCCGCATCTCCTGGTGATTCTTTACATTTTCTCCACGACAATTCTCCTTCTAACTTAATTCTCTGAACACTAGTAACTGACACTTCCAGTTGGGATATGCAACAATTGTGACAAAACATTTTCACTTGAGTCTCAGAAAGTCTGAAGATATTTACAGATATCCATGGTTCGCCAGCGTTCAAGTATGAACATATCATTTTTGTCCAATCTGTCTTCACAACTGATAAATTTTATGACTGCCAAAATTGTGATGTTTATTCGAACCACATGAGCTTTCAAGATGGATTTAGTCCATATTTTTTCTGTTGAAGAGGGGTTTTGCACACTTGGTGGAGATGTGTCTGTTCCATGGAAAACAGAATGTGGAATCTGGCTCACACAGCCCGGGTCCTTGTTCTGGTTTCAGAAGATGAATTTGGAGTTTTGATGTTGAATCTGCCAGGTAGAGCTCTCTTTGTGTTGTTACAAATACTTTAGCTCTCTCTCCCCTACTAGCTTCATTATCTGCTGTTGCGTCTCCTAAACTGGAGGTAAGTGAGAAAAATTTGTGTTACTGAAATAATCTATACAAAGGGTTCATTTTTTGAATGTTAATATATCGAAAGAATTAATGAGTAGTAGTGAAGTAATATATTATTTTGTTAAGTATGTCGATAATGTTGTGCCTAAACTTGTTTTTGTCCTTTTTGCAGTTTGTACTTTGAATACGCAGCAAGAAAACACGACTGTTTTGCTAACAGCCTAGTCGAAGGACAAATTAACTCACATGCAGAACTCATGCCTAACATGTGTCTTTAAATAAGATTTTTTTTAAAAGGCTGATCTGTCCCCTTCATATATTTTGAGGGGCTTTTTTCAATCCTAGCAATATGCTTCTGGTAGTGTGGTGACCAGATGTGTACAAAATGCCGTCAACTTTAACAATTATCTTCCATTCAGTGTCAGATGATGAGTACTGATGAAGACTTAGACCAATCCCTCAACGTTAATACTGCTTCGCTCTCAACCTTTCCTGCAGAAAAATCTGCGCTGGGTTCAGATTTGATGCGTTTAAATAAATTGCTTTTATGTGTCCATTATAATTCACTTTTTTAACGATAACTTTCACATATTTCAGGGCTGTGAATTTAACGAAACAGTTTATGAGAAACTGAAAGACCTGGACAGTGTGTATCAAGTGACGATTTGTGAATAAAATAACATGATTGATATGAAATACAATGGCCATTTCATCTGGTGGCATTCGATGACATATTTTTGTCAATATGCAGCAAATAAATCAAGATAGACTCTGCAAACCTTGCCAAATAATGCAAGGATAAAGTGAGGGCAGATTGAATGCTGTCACTGCAAGAACCTGCATGGCCATCTTGCAAAAACCTTCATGAAGTTTGACTTCTTTTAGAATACAGTAACTCACTTGACGAGCAAAACATCTACAATCCTGCATTGCCTCTATTACGATGTTCTGTAGCAGCATCGTGGAACCTTTTCAAGAGTGTTATTTCAAAAGGTACACCGTGAGCGCAAGGTTTCCATTTATGTTGTGCAGTGGAGTGATGGGAATTACACAAATTGCTGATGAGCAAAAACATAGAGCATGTTTACGATTTTTGCACGGGTCGGCCTACAGGAAAAAGTTATATAGATATATATTTCTCACTTCAATTTTTCAATAAATCAGTGTATAGTAAAATGGAAACTACACTATCAAATAATTATTCATTTATAATGACATTGAAATGATGTTTTTTAAACGTAAAGTGAAATTCGGGCAATACATATGGTCCGCAAAAGACTTCTCCAATAAATTAACATGAATCCATCATTCTGAATATCTATCCGCCATCATTCCATCCATTTTCCAACGATTCATAAGAATTTATCTTGAACAATTCAATCAATCTATATGGGAGAAAGCTGTATTATCTTGTGAAAATTATCGTACCGAGGTTGCATACGATGTAATTATTCTATAATATATTTCACTGACGGGTGTATGATCTGATCACAATCCTGCATGGAAAACGATCATTCTTATCTACTCGTTTAAAACTTTTTGAGTTAATGCAATAGATAGTGCGTACTGTATCTTGACGTGTTTTTATTTTTGGCGAGGAATCAGATATATACAAAGTCAGGTTGTGCTAGCTGGCAGACAGCAGCAATTTTCAAAGTCAAAAAGTAAGAAAATGTAAAATCACAACAGATTAGAAGACATCTGACGTACAGGAGAGTCGATGAATCGAACAAAAGCTCAAAGAAATCAACTTTCCTGCACCTGAGATATTGCCTGACCTGCTGTACTTCCACATTGCCTCACTTTCTCCTCGACGCAAATTGCAAAACAATGATGCCAGAAGTTCGGGTCTAATTTTCCTTGGGTAGTAGAACCTAACAGTAAATGTTGAAAATATCATTACTAAAAAGAACGATAAAATAGCTGTTGTGTAAAAAATAATATTAAGTGTTCAAATATTGGTAACACTCACACCAACTGTTAAATGGACCTTATCTGCTCACTGGCCCAAAACAAAAAATACTAAAGGTAAATTCTGTAGGATCGGTCAGGTGGTGATCTGTTGCAAAATCCTCCGAGAGAGATGTTACCTGTAAGGGGAAACCATCAGAAGAAACACAACTGCTTGCAAAAGTAAAGGACGATTGTCTTAAACATTCAACAAACGTGATGAGATGTACTGTTGATTGAAGATTTTTCAAGGCATCTCATGCTGCATTTTAGACTAAAAAGTGGTAGGCATTCTGGGAGTCGGATTAATGGAAAAGCCGAAGGAGGTGCTGTGGAGAGCTCACTGATCTCTAACATGTACGCAAAATATCCCAAATGTAGGAGAGAATTTAGAAAACAAAGAGTTGGAACCATTGCAGTGCATAAAAGCAGGCAGAGCCAAATTGCCATAACTCAGGTGGAGACTACATTCAACAACATACTACTCGAGTCATAACAACTTCTGTCTCAGATATTTGTTCTGGCTCTGGGTTGGCATCTGCGCCTTCACAAAAAAACAACAACCGGGAGCCAACAGAGACTTGTCTGCAACCGTCATCTCATATTCGATTCAGACAATACGGCCAACGCTGCCCTGGACTCTACTGAAGCGAGGACTGGGACCTGCATCGAACTCCCTTCAACGTCTGCCTCCACAAATGACTCCAACTATTGTCCAAACGTGGGCTTCATTCCCCCAATGTCACTCCTGGTTCCTCCTGCCCATCTGTAGCTCGCCAGCAGACCACGGTCCGTCCCCATCTTTCAGCCCTGACAATTTATCCTACCCAAACTAACTCTCCCCACTCCCCTATATTTCATCATAATACTCCACCCAGCACCCAATCCGTCACACTACCCTACCAACTCCCCAACTCTCCGTTCCTTCCTACTCCTCCGACAACAATATATTCAACCCCCAACACATCGCCTTGCACCCTCCCCCGCAGTGGCCTCTTCGAGAGCCCCACAAAACCACACCCGTTAGACGTGCCATAAATTCACTATACCTTAAGACCACGAAATTTCTGAGGCCATCGTGCTCCTGTGCCTCCACTTTATCGGGTTCCATGCCCAATCCGCTGTGGAGCACTAATCAGAGATATAGAGTCATAGTGGCATGCAGCACGGAAACAAGCACTTCGGTCCAACTTGCTCATGCCAACTCGATATCCGAAAACAAACCATTTCTATTTCACAATGTCTGGCCGATATTCCTCCACATTGATCGTATTCATGTACCCATCCAGATGTCATTTAAAAGTTGTAATTGTACCAGCCTCCACCACTTACTCTGCGAGCCCTTTCCATAAACGCACCACCCTCGGTTTGAAAATGTTACTCGATAGTTCCCTTTTAAATGTTTCCACTCTTACCATAAAACTATGCTCTTTTGTTCTGGACTCCCCCACCCAGGGAAAAGGCCTTATCTATTTATCTATTTATTTTCAGCCTTGCCCTTCATGACTCTACAAACCTCGATAATGTTAGACAACCGCCTTCGCTGATCCAGTGTAAAAAGCCCCAGCCAATTCCGAGGCTTCCTGTTGCTAAAATCATACAACTGTGAAAACATCGTTGTAAATCTTTAATGAAACTTTTCAAATTTCACAACGTGCTTCTGATCATAATGAGACCGGACTTGCATGCAAAACTCCAAAAGTGACCTACCCGACTTCCTGTACAGCTGCAACATGATCTCTCAAATACTGTACTCTACAGTATTGTTTTGACCAAAAAACAAAAGCATAGCAAACGCCTTGTTCACCGTCCTATCTATTTGCGTATCCACTTTCAAGGAACAATGTACCTGCATTCCAAAGACGATTTTCTCAGCAACACTCCCATGAACCTTACCGTTACGTGCGCAATTCGCGCTCTAATTTGGCGTTCCAAACTGCAGAACGTCACATTTATCTAAACTAAACCTCATCTTCCAGTTATCAGCCCATTGGTGCATTTGATCATGATCACGTTGTTATCTGACGTAACCCCCTTCACAGTCTACTGCACCTCTTGTTTTGGTGTCATCATTTAAACTTAATAACAATACCTTCTAATGTTCATATCCAAATCATTTATATAAATGACAGTGGACCCAGCGCCGATCCTGTGACAAACCATTGGTCGCAGGCCTTTCGTCTGAAAATCAGCCCTCCACCATCACCCTCTGTCTTCGATATTCGAGTCAGTTCTGTAACCAAATGGCTACGTCTGTGGGTATTGCATGAGATGCAACATTGCTAACCAAATTTCGATGAGGAAAATTGTCGATCATTTTGTTGAAGTCCGTAAAGATCACAGCCACTTTATCAATCCTCTTTGTTATTTTTTAAAGATAAAAGTCTGTTCGTGAGACACGATTTCCCAAAAAAAAGCTGCACAGACTATACTTTATCAAATACATATATGTCCTGTTCTTTAGGAGCATTTTCCTATCACTTACGTCAGGATCACTGGTCGATAGTTCCCTGGCTTTTTCTTACCAGGTTATTTAATTATTGACATTGAGTGAGCCAACCACCAGTCTTCCAACACCTCAGGTCTGACTATCAATTCAACAAATAGGTGACGTTGTTGGTCTTTGAGGGCCATGTTCTATCACTAGTTACCATCTTGACCTGAATGCATTTCTCGAATTCTTTTGGATTCTCCTTAACACTAGTTGTCAAAATTATCACATATCCCTTTTTTGACCTCCTCATTTCGCTCTTATGTCAACTCCTACTGTCTTTATGCTCTTGTTCCACATTTGTGCTTTCATCTTTGAGGAAGACGCCCACACACGTTCTGAGCCCCCCATCCCATGATACCAAATTTCGCCTTCCGAATATGCATCATGCCCCGGCCTCTTATCAACCCTGGTCTTTTTAATTGCTGACTGCCCAAACAAAACCGGCAATTTCGAAATCAGCACCCATCTCATTCATTCCAACCTCAGCCTCTCCAAACTTGCAGAAGTCCAGACCCCTCATTCCGTACACAGCACTATTCCCAAAATCTTCTGCCGTTTCACCAATGACAACTTCGCTGCTGCACCCTGCACCCGGGTTAAAATGGAACAGTTCATGAAATTTGCCAGCAATTTCCAACCTCACCCTTAAATTCACTTGGTCCATCTTAGACCTCTCCCTCCCCTTTTCTGACCTTTGCATTTCTAAATCCTGTGGCAGCTTACGGACTGATATTTGCGACACACAGTCTCCTCTAACTAGTCGTTGAGAGCATCCTGAGCTGCCCCATCACTGCCTCATTTGGGAAGTGCACATGGTACAATTGACAGTGAGGGCAGCCATGAAGATCGTTGGTATCTCCCTTCCCTCCGTTACAAACATTTACAAATCATGCTGCATTTGAAAGGCTTAGACCATTGTGGAAGACTCCACACAAACCTTACTCAAAACTTTCTCCCTCCTACCAACTGGCAGAAGATACCCGAGAATTTGGCATCTCATGGTGAGACTGAGCAACAATTTGTTTCTCCCACAAGCCATAAAGCTGCTTAACACAGTGTGATTGGACTTTTTCCTATCTGTACTTTACATAGAACATTATAGCGCAGTACAGGCCCTTCGGCCCTCGATGTTGCGCCAAAATGTCATACAAATCATAAGCCCATCTAGCCTACACTATTCCATGTACATTCATATGCTTCAGGAGAAAGTGAGGTCTGCAGATGGTGGAGATCAAAGCTGAAAATGTGTTGCGGGTAAAGCGGAGCAGTAAGGCAGCATCCAGAAGGAATCCTGAAGAAGGGCTTATGCCCAAAACGTCGATGCTCCTGTTCCCTGGATGCTGCCTGACCTGCTGCGGTTTTCCAGCAAAACATTTTCAGCATTCATACGCTTGTCATATGACGACTTAAATGTACTTAAAGATGGCAAAACTACTACCGTTGCAGGCAAAGCATTCTATACCCTTACTACTCTCTGAGTAAAGAAACTACCTCTGATATCTGTCCTATATTTATCACCCCTAAATTTAATGCTTTGCCTCCTCGTGCTCGCTGTAACCATACTTGGAAAAAGGTTCTCCCTGTCCACCCTATCTAAAATTCTGATTATCTTATATGTCTCTACTAAGTCACCTCTCAACCTTCTTCTCTCTAACGAAAACAGCCTCAAGTCCCTCAGCCTTTCCTCTTAAGACCTTCCCTCCATACCAGGCAACATCCGAGTAAATCTCCTCTGCACCTTTTCCAAAGCTTCCACGTCCTTCTTATAATGCATTGACCAGAACTGTGCACAATACACCAAGTGCGGCCGCACCAGAGTTTTGTAATTTCTGGGGCATCTTCGACTTGCTGCTGAAAAATATATTGATTATGTATGATTCTTCGATTATACTGGAACTTACTTTTTTCACTTCTTTCAGGTAATACAGAGGTTTTTTCTAACATTCCTGCAGACTAGTTTACTGTATCCAGTGAGTTTGGTATTGTCTTTCTTGCATCTTTGTGACCAAACATACACTAACGGCAGGCTTTGCCAAGCATCTCAGCCGAGCACACAAGATCAAGCATGATCTTTTACCTATTGTAAATTTAAATTCCCCTTCCCGTTCCCTCTGTAATATTTCCATCTTTGTTCTCGTCTATAGCCACGTGACTGAGCCTGAAGGACTCAACAATGAGATCTCCTACTTCAAATAGGTTTCCCACTTTTCGTCTGGAACCCTTTCCAGCCCCGCCTACTCCCTCCTGTATCTCCAACTGACCTCTCGCGCCTGCTCCGAAACAGAATCATTAGTCCAAATTGACTTACCAATTCGTACTTTCAACCTGTAGTCACATGTCGCAAATTCATCACTCTGCCCCACTCGCAACCATAATTCTTCCTCCCAAATTATTTGCAGTTCCCCAATGCCTACCGTCATTCCTGAGAAAGGGTGATATGCAAGACATCGACTTCCATTCCTCACTATTTTGCCCGGTTTACTGTTCTCTTCGATCCCTCTGCTTGTCTCCTTTGGATTCCATCGTCTACTGATTTTTTAAAATCTCTTTCTGACAGGGGCTTCAAAGCCATTGCGAAGCATAAACCAGATCCTCCATCATGCCTTGAGCTGAACTTTATTTGCTACCCAATTATACACCTAAACTTCCCACTGTGGTATCGGAATATTCCTAAACCAACATCAATATTGAATCTGATTTGTTGCCCTTGCTCCCTGAAGTGTTCATCGCTTAAAGAATGCAAGCAGGGAATACAGTTAACAAACAATACATGGATTGAAGGCGATTAAAATCTTCAAACCTGCTCTTGAACAAATTAGACTGAGAGTATCCGAGAAATGACAGCGAGTTAGAGACAGATGTAAAGAGGTAGAGAGCGACAAGAGAGAGACAGAAGCGGAGAGTGAGAGGGAGCGAGAAAGAGAGTGAGAGAGAATAGAGAGCGTGAGAGACGTTTCTGAGCAATCAATTTTGCAAGGTAAAATGCTTGTTTCATGAGAATATTTATAAAACTGTAGTTCATTTACTGTATTTCCAATCGCAGAAATTTCAGAAAAATAATGAAAGACCAATATCGGCCAGTAATTTGAGCACTCACTTGTATGATATTGAGATTCTGAAATGGTTGAAATGAAGCTGAATATTCATTTTCACATATTTTTCTCCTTGATTGACGGTATGCTTCACTGACAACACCCACGTCCGACGAACATCTGATGTATTCAAATCGAAAAGGTACGTGTTACATATATATATATATATATATATATATATATATATATATATATATATATATATGAAGCATGACAAGGATTTTTATACAATTTGCAAAGTCCTTTTCAGGATAATATAGTGTGGCAATTTTCATAATGCGCTGCTCACATGCCTTATGTAATGTATGATGGACATTTGTTTTCTCACAAATATTTCATATTTGCAAACTCATTCTCTAACTTGCTTGGTAATTCTCCTCATTGGAAAGGATTTCATAGCACATCCCTTAGTCCAAATACAGAAAATATAAGAAAGAAAAGTTTATAAGCTTTACTTCACAATGATAGTTAATGTATTATCAAAAAGTGCCCCAGAATTATGTGACCACGGAATTTTGAATTCCTTTAAAGTACCATTGAAATGTGGCTTAATAATATATATTTGAATAATGTTACAATGATACATGTAATCCTGGGACACGTTAAAAACATTTCAAAAAGCAGCAGATAGTCTTGATGTAGCCTGAAACAGATGGAAATTTTCAGTTCGCACATTAATATAGGCAGAACTCTTCAAGTAAAACAAACGCCAGTCAACATTAAACTGAAAATTGCAAGACAATGTCAATAATTTCATCTAAACATATGATCAAAACATTATCAATTTCACAAAATAAACAGATGATCAGCGTGTGTGGTCGTGTTGTTAATCATAGTGCACTGCTGCAGACAACAGTTGTATCTTTATGAGTGGATTTAATGCATTTATGTAGTGGAGAATACGTTCCAACTTTTAGTCTTCAGTCAGAGCTGAGCACATAAATAGTTAATTATGGAGACAGTGTAAGAAAGATATTGCGCTGCTTTCGAAACCCGAACAAATGATGTACAGGTAAGAGGGCATTTTTCCCCAGTTTTCCAGGCATTTAGAAAAGAAACTGCCATATCATGTGCGAAAAATAATGAAACAAGGACATTGAGAAACGTGATGTGATCATTAGTGCATTAGGGAAAAGGGAACACCTCAAAATTTTCGGATTAAATCTGTGGCATTTTTATCCAACGAACAAAATGGACAACTGTCCATAAAAGAGCCGTAATAATGGGAGATTCACCAGACTTGTTTTCCCAGAAATTAAAACATACATAATTTTATCTATTGCAAATTCCTTCTCAACAAATAAATTCCATCAAAGTAGATGATTGCAATCATTTATACGTATACTCAACTATAGCTGAATATCACTCAGATCGATTGTTAAAAACAATTGACCTAGCCATGCCTTTAATAATCCATGCACATTTTTGTGGAAACTACTTTCAAAGTATGACCATTCTCTGCTACAGTGCTACAAAAAAAACTTTCACACATCTTTTAATGACACCTGAATTTTAAACAATGACGCATGTTTTTGTTTGTTCCATAAAAGGAGACATGCATTGCGAATTCACTATCTTAATAATCCTGACAATTTTGTGTCAACTAATGTCATCTCGTGACAGGTTTGATTACTGGATGAGAAGAAAACATTACTTCTTCAACAACAGAATCAGAGGAAAAGTGAAACATCTGCGTCAATGCCATTTTAAGCATGTATTAAATGAAGTGTTATGGACAAAGGTAGAGCCCCTCAAAGCATTTCAAGCAAATATGCCAAACCCTAACATTGCGAATTGTTTTAAGCAGGTGAACAGTGGATATTACAAGAAAGACGCAGTTGCTTAAAGCACTTAATTTGAAATAAAAAGGAATTTCTTTACAGAATCACTGAATGAACACAAAAAACGAACAGAATACCAAAACAACTTAACCTATCTGAAAACCACGCAGATTCTCCCAACTTAATGATGCTGCTCTAAATTCCAGCAGCAATACCCATAAGCATCGCTTGGCAAAAATAAATACATATATAGCAAAAAAAAAAACAAACGTAGGTTCTTTCAGGAGAGGAAGCAAGAGAAATGACAGCATGAAACAAACCGCTTTCATGTAATTGTTTCGAGGATCTGCAACCACGAACTGACCAGAGTGCTTTCAATAAACAGTCAAACTGCTAAAACCAAACCAAACCAAGCTGAACTTGGAAAACTGTCCAGTCTCCTTTCATGATACATTTTTTGTTTATTAATGACTTGAACGCATTCTCAAATAGATCAACACCAGGTCTTTCGGTGTCTGTGTCTTTACGATCTCCTGTAAAAACAAAAGACAGTAAAACCTTGCAATAGGTGCCGCATCATCACACAAGTACTGAATTCAATACCGAACTCGACACTTCAGGAAGATTCCGTACTTTCATCGATGTCTGCAGAGTTGAATCAAAAGAATGAAACCCGTTATGAAACGTTCTGTTACAAATTCCTATTTCAGAGCGGATGACTGTATCATTTTTATACTGGTTTAAAATTGATCAACTGAAATAATATTACTTTATCGTCAATAACTGATTTCCGAATACAAACATACATTTAAATTATAATTTCATCCTTTGCTGTGTGGATGTGTGATATTTGTTTCTTGTTAGATTTGGCGAACTGCAATATTCATACGATAAAATCTGCACATTCAATATCATTCAATGCTAAGTTTTGAAGCTTATTCTTGTCTCTATAATTTTAACCAATAATCTATATTTATTGAAAATGGATTTTTTTTCATTTTTAATAGCATTTTTTAGTCATTGTTATTGCTTTGTTTTTGTGAATTTCCTCCTGAGATATATATTGGCGAACTATTTCGCCAAAATTTTAGAGTGAGTAGTAGGTAATGAACCATTTTCTTAAAACGTTGTTGAAAATGCTGGGCCACCGCGGTTAGCACTACTGTCTCAGCTGACCAGACCTGGTTTTAATTCCAGCCTCGGGCAACTGTGTGAGTGGAGTTTGAACATTTTTCCAGTAGCTGTTTATATTTCATCCCAATGATCAAAGGTTCACAGTTTGGCTTCATTATCTATGCCAAACTTCCAGAGTGTCCAAAGATGTTTCAGTTGCGTGGGTCAGGCATGAGAAAATGCAGGGTTGCAGTGGTGGGATGCGCATGATTGGGTAAATGTGTACTCCACAGGCCGAATAGCGAGCTTCCACACTGAACGTATCTTGCTATGACCCAAAACAGAAAAAAATGTTACTACTGAAAAAGGCCACCGGAAATGAAACAGATAATCGTGACAAATTTTCAATTGATATTCCAGCATTACTATCAGCTTGGTGAAACACTTGAAGGATGCATAGCGGAAGTGTGGCAATCTATGTTGTGAATTACTTTTTTTAGGAAACCATGGAACACTAAATGCGACATGGTGCTGCTCATGAGCTTCAGTAAGTTAGTTCTGCATGCACTAACCGCTACTCATCAGAACCAAACATTTCCTTCGTTTTTTTTTTCTTTTCTGCACACCACAACCAATTTTGCACACTGAAGTTACTGTGAAAAAGTTTCAATTTTTTCCATTGGAAACAAAAGAAATCAATCCAACATACACATGTCAAGATTTTGAGAAACGTGACTGAGCGAGTTTTAGTTGAAACATGTTTTTCAAATGGAATTTGTGCTGAGTCATCTGTCTTTTATCTGATTATTTTGTCAGATCTGTTACATTTGTTCAGCTTCATTGACTTTCTGGAATTAATATAACTTTATTTCAAGGACGTTTGAGTCATTATTTCTTATTTTTCATAGGAACTATTCTGAGTAAAATAGATCTAACTATTTCAATTATCTGGTATAGACCTGAAATATTAAAATGCAATTTACTTTACATTAGCATTTTCAACATTATGCGTATCAGTCACATCTACTTTCATGAGCCCAACAAATTGCCAATTGTATCATGATCGATGATTTTGCTCCAAAGACACGGTGATGGCAAATTGATACATTCAAATTGCAACATTAAATGTACGTGAGCAATATATTACACAAATACACCCAACTACAATTTTAACTTACAATGGAAACAAAGCAGTTGGATTTGTGTTTTTAAAGTTTTATAATCGATTCCGTTTGTTTTAAATTACTTTGAATTGTTTTCTACATTTAGTGGGAATGAAGAACCATATTTCTTTTAGAATGAAAATCTCAATGAACCACGACACTCAACGAGTAAATTAAAGTTTCACCTGAAATCAAAATTAACACCAGGCAGACCTAAATCTACACCACTGTGCAGTTTTTTTTTACAGACAAGTTTATAAATGGCTGATGCCGATATTTAGTAACTCTTAGATACAACAAGGAAACTTTCGATTATGAATTTTATTTCGTACAACAACTCAATACGAGCACAATGCCAAGAAGGCTGTGTCAGCAATATTTAAATATAATTGTCAAAAATAATCAGATCTTAGAAAAGAATAGTTTCCGTTGCAGCTAAAAAATCAAATGACATTTCAAATCCTTGACTCTTGCTCGCAGCATATTTTGTTATGTTCAACTATTTTTGAGAAAAATCGGGGGGAAAATGTCGGGAGAGTTTAACAGTTTGCAGATATAAAATTAAAGATTTTTCTTTATTTTTAACGTTAATTGAAGTTTTTAATTTAGCATTTTCCCATATTTCTGTACTAAATTGTAATATTAAAAAAATGATGACGTGAAAGCAAAAGTTTCTGAAATAATTTTGATAAGCAGGTATGTCTCATCATGGTCATGATTTCTTAAATAAAACTTGATAAAGTGAAACAGAACAGCAAAATAAACTTATTTCTATCATACACAGTTGAATCTTAAAATCAAAATTCGGCCTTGCTGCACCAGAGAACCATTTTCAGGAATGGCAATGCTTACTTATTCTGTTAAAATATCACATATAATGTGAATAGTCATTATTCGAGGTTACCAATTTCTTCACTATTCATGTAGACCTAAGATGATTTTCAAAAAAAAATTTCTTCATTGCGTTCTTTGTCACGTGGACATTGGTTTATCATAACTTGCGAGCCAAAATATTGTTTTTTTTAACATTCTTATCAAATCAGGGAGATCAAAAGCAATTGGTCAGTTACTTCAGGCGAGGCACGAAAAGATATTGTGACTGTGCAAATTCAAAGGCAGTCTTGAACTCAGTTGGACATGCACGCCAGGATTAAATGCTGAAGGGAATGTCTAGTTGCTTATTATTTCTGATAGCAATAGTTGAATCTGATATATCAATTCATTACAAAGCTCGTTAACCAGTGTCATTGAGGTAAGTGTTGCACTTATTTATTCGTAAAATTTATAAGAATTTTGACTATTGTAAAATTATTTAATTCTAAGAACAATTGTGCTTTTCAGCCAATTGGTAGGTTTTGTCAGTTTCCATCTTCAAAAACGATTTTGTGTGGAATTGCATTTTGCCATATATCAATACGATCTGACGATTTTCTATCACCAGTTGCAGACAACCTGAGGCATTATGACGTTTTTGCAAATTTTTTTTTGTTGCCTGTATTGTTTCACATGTATTGAAGAGACTGATATGTCAAAAACTCAGTCCCAAATATTCTGGATGCATTGATAATTTCTGCTTTGTGATCGTTGTCAAATAGAAGCAAATATCATGGAAATAAAATGTTTTCTTCAATGGACTTCTGTCTAAATAAAATGCAATCTCAGTTTCAAAATAAAACAACATCAAATGACTTGCAAATTACCTCCAGCCACAGACTTGCTGCATTCTAAAGACTGAATATTTCTCCTTATGTCTTTGTTTCTGCAATTGCTATCTTAAAACATTTCTTAATATTCTTAATTCCAGTCCTGACGACATTACTTTGTGTGGTAATCCTTCTTTGCACGGTTATCTATGACAATAGCTGCTTGCTTTTTGTAAAACTTTGATCAATGAATTGTCATCTGGAAATTACGTTCTTACGTACATTACTTTAAAATTTAGTTGAAATTCCTGTTTATAGGGGGTTTATGTTATATAATTTAAGAAGTTATACTCTTGCTTATTAATACTCAAAACATAATGTGTATCTTTGCTCTACTTGTGGGTGCATTGTTTGTCCCAATAATGATTATTTAAAAATCTGCAACAGGACTTTTTATTAAAAAT
The DNA here is from genome assembly GCF_037043375.1 of Chiloscyllium plagiosum. Lineage (NCBI taxonomy): Eukaryota > Metazoa > Chordata > Chondrichthyes > Orectolobiformes > Hemiscylliidae > Chiloscyllium > Chiloscyllium plagiosum. The sequence continues at coordinate 15,402,386 of NW_028270176.1, forward strand.
ACAACATTTTGTTAAGTAGGAATATAGGAAACAATGCAGACGGCAGAGCAGCTGAAGTTCGTTCAAATGTTAACGCATTACGAGCATGTATAATTGTTCCAAAAGACATTTTTTTCTCTTTACTCACCGTATCAAGGATGTTTCAATGTAGGTCAATGTAGCATGTCCAAAGATAATCGCATTGCGATTCTCAATGGAATTTTCAACTCAACCAGGATCTAAGCCCAATGCGCCCATAGCAACTGCAATGGCTCGAATGCATTATCATTATTTGGGGCCGGCACAATAGCCCGTTTTGTTCAATCATAACATCTTCAATGTGCACTTGGGAGGAGAGTATGAGGTTCATGACAATTTCGCGCAGGACGAATCGTGTTTATGGAATGGTTGTTAAATATTTGATTATACAAGTACGAAATTTTGACTGAAAAGAAGCATATTATGTGAGAATATAAAAATTGGGGCAGGTACAATCTATTCAGCCCAAACAGCCCGCCATTTAAGGGCTGTTCACATCTCGGACAGAAACCACAGTTCTGCCAATTCTTGATAACCCTTCAAACAATTATGAAGAGCATTCAAGGAGATGGAATTGAATCCACACACCGAGCGTGCTCCACCATTCAATGAGATGATTGTTGTTCTGCTACCTCACACTATATAACTGCATTTGGCCAAAACATTGCTGACCTAAAGTTACCAAATTTAAATGCAAACTGAATAAATTATCTCACATCCATTGTCGTTTGAGCAAACAAGTTCTGTGATGATGCTTTGACAATTAGAAGTTATTTTGTCGTATTTCTTGTTGTGTTTTAACTGCAGTATTGAATAAATTATATTTTGATCAATGTCGCGTAGTTTGACCAGTCCCATTGCATCTGGAATGGACACCTTATGTTTGCCTTTAAAAACAAGAATACAACAAGATTTAGGCTACATTCTTAAAATATGTTGATGTCGTCTGGTCTGGTCGACAACAGATTGGGGGCTCTGGACTGTACAAAAATCTATAATTCAGTTTGGGTTTAAGATTACTGGACTCAAAAGCTACGATTGGTAATTGTTTGGGGGAGGGGGTGGAGGGGTAATTTTGTTATTGAATTCGAGTGTTTTAAACTGGTTGTAGTAATGGCTTTTCCCTTCACTAAGAGTGGTCTGTGCGTGGAGAAGGAAGGGAAAAGCTTCGAAATTGGCGAACAGGCTTGAGTTTGAGTTACCTGTGTTGGCGAAGAAAGTGGAGATATTGTGGCAATTGCACAGCATTTCAAAATGCCATTGAGATATTTGGAAATAACGATAATTGAATTGCAAAAGAAAAACCTTGAACAGGAGAACGATTTGTAATAGTTTGAAATATGATTCAACGCACAGAATTTAGAAAAGGAGATGACGACTCTAACAGAAAAAAAAAGATAGAAGGAGAGGAAAGGAAAGAAAAATGAGACACACTGAAAGCCAGAGGTTGGCAATAGGAGATGAAAATTGAATTAAAAGGGCGGAGGCAAAGTCAGAATGCACACTTCATGAGAACAATGGAGATGACACGCCATCCCTCATAGCCAAAGGCCAGATGAATATGTCAATACATTGTCTAAATACGATGAGAAGGATGTATAAGCCTTTTTCACTTTGAAGAAAAAATATATATTTTGGCTCGTGAACATGTTGGTGTTGTTGATTATAACAAATTTGATAGGTAGAGCAAGTGAATTATATGCTACACCAGAAGAGTAAGTATCAGGGAAGAAAAAAAGGTGAAATTGCCTTATATTTGCATGTTCCCTGTTGCCAGTCGCCTCCTATGACGTTTCAAAAGTTTATTTATTGGTCATTGGTCAAATGTATATTGAGTTTTGAATGATGAACATGATTTTGATTGTTAAATAAGGGGATGGCATATATATAGGACATATGACTTTCTGAGGGAGATGATCATTTTAGATGAGTTCCGCAATTCATTCCCTGAAGTGATGATAATTCTAGTGGAAGAGCAGAAAGATAAAAATGCCTGTTTCTTAGCGGACGTGGCTTATGATTAAACGTTGATCACAAGTCAAAATCTGGCTGCAGACAAGAAATTCAATCCTTGAAGTGCAGACAAATGGTGAAAATATATATCCTCAGATGATAAATGAAAGGAGGGCTCACATATGCTGAGGAAGCTAGTTCACAACAGGATAAAAAGGAAACCCACGAGGCGGAAAGGGAAGTAAAAAAATCAGATGTTTATAATGCAATAAAGTAGGTCAAACGAAATCAATGTGCTTAAGGTTTAGATAATGCAGTGAAGGTGGATGTGGTAAAGTAGGATAAACCATGATCTTTCACCAAGTGTGGACTTGGTGGGCCGATCTAATCTAATCTCATCACCCTATCAGACTCCTATTCTCTAAACAATACGCCTACTTGTCCAAAATCTCCCTATCACCCCGGCGTTTGAGTCCTGGCAGCATCCTTCACAATTTCTTCTGTGCTCTTTCCAGTTTACTAACATCTGCACTCTGTCCAAAACTGAATAGAATACACCACGTCAGGCCTTACCAAGTCCTGTTTAACTGCAACATAACTTTACAACGTGCATACTAAATGCCCTGACTGATGAAGGCCAGTGTACCAAAGCCATCTTCACTAACCAGTCAAGATATGACTTTACTTTCAGAAAGTAGTGCACCTGAACACAAATGTATTTCTTTTCAAATGTATTCCTGAAATCCCTACCATTCCCTATGAAACTCCTACTTTGATTTCGCTTTCCAAAATGCACCAACTTACACTAATCTACATTAAACTCAGTTTGTCTGTTTTATGGCCCACTTCCCCAGCTGATCAAGATTATGCTGCAATTTCTGAGATCCTTCCATGCAGTCCGTGATACCACATGCTTTATTGTGAAGTGCAAACTTACCAATTATGCATTGTCCATTCTCCTCCAAATCATTAATATAGTTAACAAACAGTAATGGGCCAAACCCGACTGCTGAGGCATACTAGAATTTACAGATTTCCAGTCTGACAAGCGTCCTTCCGCGAGATATTTCAAGATATAACCAATAACTTTCCTAAGTTTCCAAGTCTTCGTGTCTTGCTTCACTGTAAACATAGTGGAGAAATATTCATTATGACAGCACCCGATTCAGCACTTCCACGTACACATTGCCACTTTCGTCGTTGAGGAGTTATTTTCGCTCATTGGTTATTCTTTTCCCTTCAGTATACCACAATATCCTCTTTAGATTCACCATAATCTTCTCGGCTGAAGATATTTCCTGCCACCTTTTCACTCTCCCACTATCTTTCTTCAGCAATCTCCTGTTTCCACTGTGTATTTCCATGGATTCTCTTGCGCTCAAAGGCCTGTATCTAAGCCACATCTTCTTATTTTTCAGGTCAAAGGGTAAACGTCTTTTCTCACTCAGAGTTCCTTATTACTGTCAATTTTGCCCTTCGTCCTCGCAGGAACATATAGACCTTGATATCTAGCTAACTTCTCAAGGCCTTCGATTGCCGGAAGTCACCTGCCTGCAAACAAATTACTCCAATCAACCCCTGCAAGCTCCAATCTCATTCTATCAAAATTGGTCAAGCCTCAATTTAGAATTTGAGCTTGTGAGCCAGTTTTGTCCCTTTCCATAACTATTGCAACATTAATAGAACTAATATCACTAGTTCCACATTTATAGGTCTAAGGTTACTGGTTCCACATTGCTCATCCACTCTCACCTGTATCATGTATCCTGCCCTACTTCTCATTAGGATTTTGGGTTTTGACCCTTTCCGAGTAGGACCCTCTATATAGTGCTTGAGGAAACTTTCCTGAACACGCTTGACAAATTCCACCCCACCTGTGTCATTAACGTTATGGTAGTCCCAGACCATGTTTCGAAAATTTAAATCCCGTACCATGAGAAACCTATTGCTCTGGCAAGTCTCCCCAATCTCCTTGACTATATGATCTCATACATCTTGACATTGTTTTCCTTGACTGTTACATAACACTTTCACAAAGCCGCATTTGGAAACAGGAGGAGAATTCAAAGAATAAAGTCAAGGATGTTGCAGAACAATCATTAGTGACCATGCTTTGTTAAATGACAAATAGAAAAGAAAGAATATTAGGACAATGTGGATACGTTCAGTTCTCATAAATCAGCTGAATTACAATAGAAGAGAAATATATAAACGGTTGTAACATAAAACAGCCAAAGGAAAAGACCCCGTGAGCCATGTAGAATGTTATTGAATTATCTCCATGGAACCTGGTATCATATCACCAAGTCACCATTTAATTTCATATGAAAGGTACACTGGTTGTGGCAGTCCAGCCCAGTGTCAATCCCCAACATGTGTTGATTCTAAATCCCCGCTTTATTACATTTGTATTTTTTAAAATCATATAACCAATTCATATTGGTCTGCATGGGACCCCTCATTGGCCCAGGCTAACCATCTCAATCATTTATTACATAGTCAATAGGATTCACCTGGTTAAAATCAATCTATATCTCAGCGCCCCACCAACCCACATCCACCACCGCCTCAGATGTCCCAAGATATGAGGCTGACATTAGCCTGGTGTCATTTCCTCGGACACTTTTGCCTTAGACCCGGTTCCTGTGTCCCGTACTCGTACATGGGAGACGTATACTGGGCCACATCTTCAGCCGATAGTGTCTACAACATGATTACTCCTCATCTTTGGGCAGTAATGGTATGAAGGCTACATGCATTTTTGTTGTCGCAGGTTTCCTCACCACTTACCAGAGGAGATGATTCACGCTTTCAACTTGCTCTGAGGGGCGTTGTATGTTATGTGCTTGTATTCCCATTTATGACAAGACATCGTTTGTGCCTCAAAGCCAGAAAGGGCCCTTTCTGTTTTCACGCATCAGTGTTCGTCACCTGAAATAAACTATTTCTCTCTCGCTTATAGGAAGCATAGGGCCTGTCTTGGAGTTCCTGACAAAAATTGAAGCTACCCTAATATTCACCCAGATCTGGTTTGACAGATATTAGATCTAACCTGAATTAGTTTATCTTCCCATCAGCAACCGTGGTGGAGGTATCCATGTATTTGGTGTAGAGTGTCCTTTAATCGAAGGGGAACTGACAGATTTTGCTGTCAATTGACACTGTAGACATTTTTCTGTCATTCTGCCTTAATATTTTTGACTGTTCTTTCCATCAGACAACTGGATTAAGGTTGGTATGGAGCTGGCTAAATGTGCCAAATGCCATTCGACTTTAGGCAATATTCGGAAGTCCCCCTGGTAAATAACATTCCACTGTTTATAATCAGCACTTACGGGAGCCCGTGTAACACGTAAGATTCTCCCAGACCTAAAATTGAAATCGGATTGTTCTGAATGAATTCTTTTCACTTCCAACCATTTTTAATGGACATGCTCAATGATCACGAAAATTGAGTCAATGAAACAACAAGCATAATCGACTTCCGCCCGAGTCCAGTAATTATTCCTCCATCGCTAAAAAAATGTACAGCGTCCCTGCTAGCACATTTTGTTCTCGTTGCCATGGTATACACTTTCCATCAATGCTGATAAGTTAGCTGCCAATCATAACTTCTTTCCAACAGCATCACTTGGAAAACACTGGATGACCCTTGTGGAATTCAGCCAGTATCTGGCAGCAAACCTGACTCGGTAAACTGAGTGTTATTCCACTTAGTAAAATGCCATCCTCTTCAATGATATGATCTCCCGGTTCGAAAATGTTTCACTCGATCTTTCACCCATTATCAATAGCTGTTTTACCTCTGCCATGACCATATCTTTTTGTGCGCACAGTTGGATATTGTCAGCAGTGATGGGAAGGGTGTACACAATCTTTAAAACTAGATTGGATTGTTCCAGGGGAGGCAGAGCTGGCATAGGATCGGCCATGTGGAAGCAGCTAAAGCGTCCACATTAACGACTTGGCGTCGTGGCCCGTGATCCAAATTATACATCTCTACGATGCGAAATAGGGCCCAGCACTGAAAATGACCAATCACTATGGGCAGCAGTATCTTGTCTTATTTAAGTAGACCTAGCAGGACGTTGCCATCTGTTACTCTGACTAATTCAGGCCCAGAAATGTGTTAGTCAAAATTCCTCACACCAAAATGACCAGCAAACTTCCTTTCTCTATCAGGGCATATTTGCCTTCGGAGTCAGCAAAAATCAGAGAAAGAATATTCTACTGAGCTTTCCTGTACATTGAGTCACCAGTGGGGCAATACTATCCTGACCCTTTACGAGGAAGCATTGCGTGTTAGAGACACCTCTTGCTTTTCATTGTAACGATTCAACACATTAGGTGGCTGTTGCTGCTTTTTCACCCCTCAAGTCTATCTCTTGGCTGCAAGCTGATTTGCAAGGTTTTTCAATAGCAGGTGTAAAGTGGCAAATTGAAGGCTAGGTTGTGTATGAATTCCCAAAGATAACATGTAACTGAAGGAAAGAACTACCTTGCGATATAGGCGTGGGAGATGGAACATGTTTGATCACTCTAAATCTATCTTCAAAAGGATGTAACCTGATTTTGTCGAAACTGGAAGCCAACATAGGTCACGTGGGGCTCCAGGAGCACCTTTATCTTCTCACGTGTCCAGGTACCTCGATGAAACTGAGATGCAACATATCCAAATTCTCTACGTGAACTTTCCAGTTCTTTTCAGTTATTAGCGCATCATCCAGATGAATGACAACCTGTGATAAACCAAGTAAAATATTCCCCATGGCTTGCAAAAAGGCTAATGATATCCGAAACTTTACTCTCGTGGATTTGTAGAAATCTTCATGGGGATAAATCGTGGGATGTTTCCTTAGCTCTTCATCCTGGCACAAGTACAAATAAGATTGACTCTTCTCCAACGTGGTGAAGGACAGCACTCTCCCTCACCTCCTACTCACCATTACTAACTCCCCCCGCCAATTTTGCATACAAGTGCTTCATGTAAATGATTGGGTATGTTTCCAGCTGCGAGAAGTGTTTACCTGTTTGGTGAAAGTCCTCACAAAGGTGAACGGAGTTATCTCGCCTTGCGATGGATACAAATGGTGCAGCCCATTTTGCAAACAACAATTGTTTGTGGATTCCTTCTCTTCCCAGTCTCATCACTTCCACCTCTGCTTCTGGCCACAAGGGAGGGCCTTGAAAAATCGCATTACTGCTTCCCAATCAAAGTGCCAAGTGGCGTCAGCATCTTTGATAAACCCTATAACTTCCTGCAAAATATTTTCTTACTACTTTATTGCAGTTTCAATGATGCATCCATTTCCTAAAAGACAATCAAGTGGAATCTTGTTTTTTTTAATTTGGTGTTGTGGATGGAGGTGATAGGTCAGAGGGGAGGGTGGAGCAGATAGGTTGAATCGAGATTGGCATGAAGGACCGGTCATGTGTACAGTGCTGAAGGTTGGAAATGGGGTAAGGGGGGAATGAGGAAACTGGTGAAGTCCACGTTGACGCCCTGTGGTTGATGTGTTCCGTGATGGAAGATGAGGTGTTGATCCTCCAGGCGTCAGGTGGTGAGGGAATGTTGGTGGAGAAGGCCCAGTACCTGCATGTCCTTGGAAGAGTGGGAGGGCGCAATGAAATGTTGGGCCACGGGGTGGTGGTGAATATACAGGTCCACTGGCATCGAGCTCCTTGACATCATAGTTACCATTTGATCAATGTTAATGTTTATTGGTTATGATTTCGATGTAGCCAAGCAATTTTACTGTTAGTACTCAAATGTCAGTAGACTTTCCAGGGTGTGCACACTGTCTTAGATATTGGTATATCAGTTTTCTTCGTCAAGTCGGGCCGCATACGATCTCTTTGCTCAGTCGAGCAACATATTGGTAGCGACTACAATGACTTGCCAGACCAGATCATGAGCTCAAATAAATCAGAGGAGCACGTAAATCGAAGTTGTGAGCCTTATCCCCCATGTGGATGAAGGATTCTTTCTGAAAAAAAAAAAACGACTGTCCTGCTCTTCTGATAGTACCTGACCTGGCGTGCATTTTCCATCTTCTTGTTTCATTAAGTCTGACTTTCCAGCATCTGCAGTCTTCACTACCATCAAGTCACAGATCATGAGGGCCCAATCTGCCATTTGATCGAGGTTTTGTTTTGCTTTGACGTTTTTCTTTGTTTGCCTTACAGTCCCTCTGCTCAGAATATGCCCTGGTGAGTTGTCTGCCACTCACCGAGTTAAGTAGTCTTTGCCACGCTCAGTCTGACACGTGAGGATGTCCACTTGCCTCAGGGTGAGCTGTAGCTCCCATATATCCCTGGTACATTTTCTAATGATAAGAAAGTGTTGTAGTTTCTGTATGAAATCCAGTTGCGCCTCAGGTAATAGCTATTTTTGAATGGTGACATCATTAATTGTATACCAGGCAGTCACTCAGCATCTCATTTAGGGTTGCTGCTCTTCCAGCTCTTCCAGCCTTTTTAACCTCGTTAAGAATCCAGATCTGGATTCTCCTGATGCTCGAGCATTCAAATAACCTTTTCGAACCCTCAGAATTAAAGGAGGTTTGGTGTTGTAATATTACTTAAGCAATACGTTAACTTTTGGGAATTTTTAACAAGTAGTGATAGGAGGAAAACTAAGGGTCTAATAATGGAAAATGCTGCAAGTCCACAATAAGTCGTACAGATTGCTTCTTGTCTTTCATTTGCCTGATTTCTATTGTTAGAAAAACAAATCGCCTTCTTTGTACGTACATGGCACTGTTCTCGATGGAACGAATGAATAAGTCAATCAGCCAAATAAATGCATAAGTCCAGAGATGCTCATCGCAACTCAAAGACGACTGTCCCTACACAAAGGTTCTTCAAACACGTCCTTCATTCTCTCATCTCCAAGATAAAACTGCGTAGAGGCCAGAATCACATTATGATGTCATATTTCATTACATGTACACTGTCCATTGGCTGTAGCCAGCCAGTTTCTCGTCATTGTCCGATGTGAGCGTGGACATATTGATTTGCCTGTTACTGATGCTTAGCCAGAAAACTCTGATTTTCCCAGGTTAACGCATATGAATCTCATATTCAATATTCCAATCACGCCAGTTACTAACTTAAACATGATGATTGAGAACTGAAGAAATATTCAAGCGGATTTGAAATAAGTTGTCATTCATCAAGATATACTGCTGGTGCATTATTGAAATGAACTGCTTTGGCAGCACATGAATTCATTTGGGACTCTGAAAGATTCAAGCCAAAAATTATTTTAAAAAGTCATTTCTATCCGCTTGGAATACATAAGGGTGCAGTTTAAAACTGAAATATATGTCATATGTGTTAAGTAATCGAAACATTGCTGGCAGCGCTAAAACCAGCAACTTTAGAACCCATTCTCCCATTTGAAGAACGTTTTCAAAGTGTGTTAATAGCATTGGACACTAGCTGAAACAAAAGCATGGAATTCAGTAAGTCTTGATCATAATGGATGTGTCCACCCGATTTCCAGAGGCCATTCAATTACACAAAATTGCAGCTACATAGATTGGCTCAGACATTCACAAATTCTTCACTGGATATGCACAACCCGATGAGATATAATCAGGTCAAGTTTACATTAATGTTATTCAATGTGATAATGGATATATTAGGAATAAAATAATTCAAATCAACTGCATAGAATCCAGAATAGCAAGGAGTATTAGAATAATGACATCACATTTTGAAATCACGTTAAAGGCGAAAAGTCAAGATTGGCCGGCGTAGTGGGATAAAGAAATCCCACTTCTACGTTTTACAATGAGTGTTGCATCAAATAAATCTGCCAAAGTCAGTCCATTTGAATTATATTTTTGGCCGACTTGCGAGGACGACTGAAATTATAATGGAAAAACTGGTGAACCAGCGTTTAAACACCACTTAGTTGGATTACGTGCCGGAATTTGTGGAAATATGGAACAGGCTATGTGAGATGGTTAGATAGCACTCAAAAGTGGCAGAAAATATGTTGAAACAGGAAGCAGACAAGAAATAAAACAAATGCAAGTTTGCAAGGAGACTTACAGTGTTAGTGGTTTTTGCAGAGGCACGTAAATAGTCAAAAGATAAATTTAGTGTACCTTATCGAAGAGAAAGGAGATTAAGTAAGTTGAATTATTTTATTGGAACACCAGGTTGTAAGAAATCTCACAAAGTGTGCAAGGCGATAATGCTCAAAACGTTTTGGAAATCGAAGGAAAGCCAAAGAAGAATTTGTTTCTGGTTACAAGACAGCGTGAAGAATCAGATTCAGAGGACTCTGATTTGTACAACTTAAATTGGACGATGTGGATGTTCTCCAAAATTGGGAAGGTTTTTTGATTTAACTTCCAGGGCGAAATCAGCATGACCCGAAACAATTATTTTTGTCACATGAGGAGATTTTGGGAAATAATTGAGAAGTTATGACCTCATCACACATAATGTAGATATAGGAAATACTGTTCCAACCAAGCCACTACCTTATCGACTTAACTGTATAAAGTTGGAGGTATTTCAAAAAGAGTTTGAATGCATGCTCCAAGACAACACAATCAACGTGACGCATTTGAAACTAGACTCACACATAGTGATATTGTCAAAACTGTATGATGCTCAACGAGTGTGTACTATCGCAAAGTCAATGCAGGTGCTAACTCTAATTCATATCACATTGTTACTTTGGAAGACTGTTTTGAGAACATGGGACAAACAACTTAAATTCTAATTAGGAGTTATTCACATGATACCAGAAGATTTAGTTTTCTTAAAGTTTGAAGCGAATTCCGGACTTCATACCACGGACTGAAACATGCAAATTTAAAGTCATGCCTTCTGGTATGCAAATGTGACAAACATATTTCAAAGTTGGAAAAATGAAATCATTTCAGCATTACCCAAATGTGGGATGTATATGATGACATTGTGATATTCAGTCATACATGGAAGGAGCACGTACAGCGTTTATGGAAATATAATGGTGGACTTCTAGAAGCAGGTTTGGTGTTCAGCATGGATAGGAGTAATTTTCAAAGAGCTCAAGTTACAATTCTCGGCTGTGTTATTGGATATCGACAGGTGAAGCCCACAGAATATGAAATCAAAAGTGCTTGGTGAGTTTCTCGTTTCATCAAGGAAGAGAACTGCACTGCAATTCCTGGAGTTGAGTGTTTTTTTTATCGGAGCTTTGTACGCAACTTTAGCAGTTTGGTGTTTCTCTGACTAATGTATTGAATAAGACTGGAATATATCTGTGGTCGATATATTGTCAGAAGGCATTTGACAGGCAATATGCAGTGTTAGCTGCACTTAATTATGAAAATCTGTTCTCGCTGGCTATCGAAGTTAGTAATGTGTCTCAGTGTTGTGTAATTAGAAGAAGGCGATGGAGGTTAGAAAGACTTATTGGGTGTGTTTCCAGAGAAACAAATACTCAAAAGTAGATATCTTCCACTACTCAGAAGGATTGAGCTTGATGTTAGTGTTACAACATCTCAGTATTTATAATGCTAGTAGTCCGAGCATAAAGCGCAACTCCAGGGTATTTAGATGGAAATTATTATTGCAGCCAATCCATTTGAAACAAAAACACATGCAATCATGAAATAACATAACTGCCAAACTCTTGTCACGACCTTATTGAAGGGTGGCGGGAATTGCCGGACTAAATTAGTTTTTAGTCTTGAATGCTTTCATATTTACAGTCAATGTAACACATATGAATTACAGAGAGCTAATAGTGTTAGACTATTTTGTGACACAAAGGAGCGTCATTTCTGTATTTTTTTAGGTAAGAGTTGTCACAACGCGATGACTTTAAGAAGTTATTTTTTACTTTTGGCAAACAGAGTCTAAGACGCTGGCACAGTGCCATCTCCCTGAATTATTAGATTACATTGCTTCTGCGGCCTTGAATTTCATTTAGCAACCTGAGTGGGTGTACCCAGATTTAACAGAACATGATTTCTGAGATATTTATTTTAGTTTGTGCAGAAACGATTGCAGCTGTAACAGAGATTGATTTTTTTCAGTAAATGGCTCCAGATTGCTACTATTTCTAAATTTCCTGTTGATGTGTTTTTTTTATCCTCCATGATGGGAAAACTGTATGTGAGAATCAGTGTCCCAATTTGCCTTTTTTTTACCAGCAGCTGCGTGTATATGGGCTGTTAACATGTTGGAAACGCTACTTCGCCGTACTTATTGAAATACTTCGCCTGGTAATTTTCTTCTTGTTTGTCCAAGTTACCTCTTTCGTTGGTTGTGTTTTAACTCTCGCGTTTAAGTGCATTGCGTGTTGATTAAAGTCGTCTAGATTGAACCGTCACATTGTATCTGGAACGAGCACTTGGGAAAAAAAAACAGGAAAATGTCAGTGTATTGGCTACCATCTTAAAATGATTCAAGGCTTCCTTACTGAGTCGATAGCATTTCCAAACCACTACCAAAGAGTTTTGTACGAAAAAAAAATGTTTCCTCACATCTCTCGTGTATGGTCTGGTTTTAATTCTCAGCCCTTAGTTCTAAATTCAACAACGTCTGAAATAGTTCATACTTCTCTAGTCAATCTTTCGAGTAATATGTGAAGAATCTGATAATGTTATCCTTAAATATATAAAATGTAACGTAATCAGGCCCAATGTATATAATCTTTCCTTGCAAATTAAACCATATGTCAAAATATGTCTCCAATTACCCAAGTTAAACTCTCTCCAACGCCAGTACGTACTTCCTAAATTTTGGTGCCTAGACATGAACACAGTCTTCACTGTGGGGTCTCAACAGAATTTTGTGCTACTGTAGCATACAATTTGCATTCTTATTCGAAATTCCGTAACTATAAATGGTAGAAATCCACGAATATTTCATGCACCAAATGTTGATAATTTAACCGTGTATGTTTAGGAACCCCTAGTCATTTTTTGCCAAGCATTTAAATTCTTGAGAGTGTACTAGTCTCATCTTTCTTGATCAAAAATGCCTATCCTTACATCTACCACAGTTTTACCAATTCAATTGGTATTTGATTTTCCTTTGCAAAAATTAAACAATGTCTACAGTATGTGTAATTCCGCCTCAAATTGCATTGTTAGAAGATATGATTTGTTTTTCTCTGTTTTGTTTTCCTAGTGGGTAATGAATGGCGTGAATAATTGTTACACAGGCAGCACTGGCTGGAGCCTACTAATTTATGTTCCTACCATTATTGCTACTTCCTGCCAACTGCCACTATGACCATTTTACACCAACATGAGTAGCTTGCACTTAATTCCTTGTGCTTCTACCTTCGTTAAATAAAGTCTCAATTGTAGGACTTTTCTTTTTCAAATGCCTCTGGAAGTCTTATTTAAACGATATCAATAAACGTTCCCTCTCCACTATTTTGGTACACTCTGGCCAGAAAGTAATACTTTTTTCAGGAATTAATTTCATGTGATGAATCAAAGCTTTCTCTGCTTGGTAATAAAAAGTGATTAGTTACCCTATTATATATTGTGCCTTCTCTAATGCTGAAAATTATCAGGATCAATTTATGTTTATTTGCCTTACTTTCGAGTCTCATAAACAAATGACAATTTGTGTCAAACGGCACACATACTGTGCACTATCAGCGACGCAAGTACATTTGCATTTATGTAACTTTCCATGTTTTGCCTTGGATATTTTCGCCCAATCATGAACAAATTGATTCAGTACTAAACCATATGAGATACAGGTGAAAACTACATTCCGTTGACACAACCAATAAATTATAAAAAATAATTGCTTAACATCATCCCTCATCCTTTTTCTAAATTTGTCATAGTCTAAAAAGTAATGCACTTAAGTCTCAGATATCTGGGATATTAGCATGATGAAAATTCTTACTGTATCTCACAGTTCTGACTAACTGCCAGCTCAGAGTTAGTATTCCAGTTCTGTGCTCAACACCAAGATCACAGTAAATGCCTTACCGTCTTTTTAAAAATTTTTTTGTCACACCTGATATATTCTTATTGATTTTGCAAATGAATAAATGTCAGAAACAACTTATGTTCTGTGTATCTTACTACAAGCAATCAGTGAATAATATTTTAACATTTTTCTGTGATTACAGCTGTCATGTTACCTATTGCCGTTCCAAAAAGCCCGGGCCACCGAAGAAATCAAAGAATGAATATAACTAATGCCAGAGGAAATGAATTTGGCGGTATTTTTAGAGGTATGACCACAAGGATTTCTACTCATTTATTGTTTTACAAGATAACTATGTTGTGTCTGGTAATTTCAGAGTGTTAACCTCAACTTGATGCTGATCTTCGTTTGCTATATTTAGGTTTTCTAACAGCTTGTCGGACAAATTTTGCCAAATACAGTTTTGTTGAGATATGTTTTGCCGCCATATACACTGTTCGCATGCCTTAGCCCAAGTTACGTGCACTATGTTTTGAACTGAAACCTTATTTCTAATTTCTAAACCGACCAATCCCGAAACGTGGCCGGAAGTGCCATCTTCCACCAGCACTCGATCTTCCCCCGGCATATAACATTAAATTGGAAAGGAGAACTTTAAACACAAGTGATTTGATTAGATAAATCTTCATTTTGGCGAGTTTCTTTGTATACTGGAACGCTTGTTGACTTTGTTTTTACTTTAATTTCATTGACACATTGGCAGGGAATATGTAAAACGTAAATGAAACCCCAAGGATATCACATTTTTTTTTCTGCAGTATTTCCTTGGTTTATTTTGGTTAATGAATTACATGATGAGTCATTATATTTGCAACATCAACAATCATAGCGGTAATTTGCTGGTATCAGTTTTAAGAGAAAAGACATAGATGGTAAACTTTTCGTCCCAAACAAAATGCACATTAACATGACATTGACAAGAGAATTTTGATTAATCTCTTATTGAATTGTAATGCAGCGTTAGGATGAAGAAAGTAATTTTCATTTTGCGTACACATTGCAAAGTTCGAATTGAGAAATGTAGCTTGAATTCTGCAGTTGAAGACGTGAAACAACACTCAGAGCGATGAGAACGAGATCTTTCTGCTATTACAGCATTGCTGTGTGAACGTGTGAAGGTACAGGGACAGAAGGTACAGAAACATCAGTACGCTTAACACACTATCAGAATGAAAAGCATCAGAAATGCATTCAACATTTTGACAATTTATTGAAACCTCTGTGCAAAGACGTTTCTTTCTCAAAGATGCCAATAGAGGCTTTGTTGAGTGCATTGGTGATCAGCTGTTTTTATACATTCGTTTTCACAGTTTAAATTTGATCCCCAATTCGACACTTTGTGCATGGCGTATCTAAGCATCACTGAATTGCTCACTCTGTAACTGCTGCGAAAGACCACCATGTTTCCTCTTGAACCGACATTCTGAAGTTGGTGCACAATTCTGAATTTAGTGCTGTGAAGACATTTCCAAAACTAATTCATTCCCTGTAAATGAAAAACTATATTCCTATTGTTCAACTTATTTCAGTGAAAAGGGCACCTTTAAGTTATGAGTTATGCCCAGTCTTCTTAATTACTTGATCGCACACAGAACAGTTGAGGCTGTGCCCATCTTTCTATGTTTTCTATCCACCATATTAAGCTTTTTAAAAGCTTTATTTGTTTAATACTTCATAGGCCAATAGCAATGCATAATCACTTTGCTCCCAGGAGAACCATTCAGTCAGCTTCTCCATATTCGTTGAAATAAAACATGGCGTTTATTAATAAAATTCAGTGTACTGTCCTTCCACAATGTTTATAATTTAGCGAACATTTTTTAAGAATTCCGCTTCACATTATTCTTATGCATATATCTGTTTAGTTGTTTATTTAATATCTGAATAATATTCAGTCAATGTGATATTTGAACAAGTATTGTTTTAGCTATGTTGTCATCTATAGCACACAACACAAAGAGGCATCAGTCAACGTTTTCGGGTTTCTTTTAGTATCTCTGCAGTAAATAATGAACCTACGTTGGTAGTGCAGTGGACAACGAAGAAAGATACCTCAAAGTACAATGGGACTTTTTAAATAGTACTTTATTTAGATCAACGTGAGGTGCTACATTTTGATCAGGCACCTTCGAGCTAGGCGTATACAGAACAGATGAGGCTATGCCCATCTTACTATGTTTTCTATCCACCATATTAACTTTTTAAAAACTTTAGTTGTTTACTACATCATGGTCCAATAGCATTGAATAAACATTTTGCTACCTGGAAAACTATTCTGTGCCTGTGGAGCCTTCTAAAACGAAGAGATGCTGGAGGTCATTTTCATAGGTCCTTGAAATCGAAGTCAATAGACAACAGACAATAGGTTCAGGAGTAGGCCATTCTGCCTTTCGAGCCTGCACCACCATTCAATATGATCATGGCTGATCACCTTTAATTAGTGTTGTGGTTCTGTTCGCCGAGCTGGAAATTTTTGTTGCTATCGTTTCGTCCCCTGTCTAGGTGACATCCTCAGTGCTTGGGGACGAAAGGTTTGCAACAAAAATTTACAGCTCGGCGAACAGAACCACAACAACGAGCACCCGAGCTACAAATCTTCACCCAAACTTTGAGGACCTTTAATTAGTATCATGTTCCTGCCTTATCTCCAGAACCCTTGATTCCACTATCCGTGAGAGCTCTATCCAAGTCGCAGGTACACAAGGTAGTGAAGAAAGCGCTTGCAACACTTGCCTTTATTGTTCAGTTCATTGCGTAAAGCAGTTGAGATGTCATATTGCATCTGTACAGGTCATTGGTTTAGCACTGAAAGAAGAAAGTGCTCGCGATAATAGTGGACCAGGCAGCGTCCACGGTTACAAAGCAAGCTAACGTTGCCAGTCTGGATGAATCCTCAGGCGATCTTAGTGAAGTGGTCCAAATGAATGCAATAGTTGAGGATGAGGGGCTGGAGTGTGGTGGGTGAATTGAACTGTAAAAGCTCAGATTAAGTTATCAGAATGTGAAAATGGCAAACAGTAGGGTGTCCAACTGCCAGGCTGGAAATAACAGACAGCGCCTCCGGAGTGAGGGGTGGCGGGGAGAGGCAAGAGGGGACATGTGGCTGGCAAAGTAACAAGCTCAGACAAAGAAATGGTAGGAATGTGTTCTCAGTTTGAACGTGTTAATCTCAGTATTAAAACGAGGAGGCTATAACTTGATATTTTCTTTCAGCCTCAAATTACAATTACTAGCTGAAGCCCGACTGGATTTCAGATCGACTCTACAGGTGGATTTGTTATTACAATATATGGCAAGTGAAGCACATGCGTTATGGAACATTCCAATGGAAATGGACACCCTCATCTGTCTGCGCTTATGGAACACCAGCTGAGTGATGCAATTGCAAATCCTTAGACTTACTCAGGGCATATTCTGAATGGGGGAACGACAGGTGAATCCATAGCAAAACCCCAACACATTGCCAAGCGCGGCTTAAATGTTTAAAATTTTCTTCAAGTTTTCCCTGGTGAGGCAGTGTTTTCGCTGCCAGAATGCGGACTTCAGAGAATAAAGGTGTCAATTTGTTCTAATTTGAGAAAGATAACCTCATAGGATGTGTTTTTTTAACACTTCAATGGTTAATGATCAACGTCAGTGTCCTCTGATTTACTTAAGCTTAGAAATATAATTTTCCCCACCTCCTCAATATACTTTTCCAAACGTGGAAGCGGATATTAAGCAGACTTTTTCCCAGCATTAACATTGCTATCGTCGAGAAATAAGCAGTGTGTACCATCTGGTTTTGGCAACATTGGAATGTATGAGCTCCAGTCGCTAGACATTACTTTGATTGTGTTGTCTTGGAGCGTGTCTTTTTAAACATGTGCTAACGTCAGAGCGCTAAATCTCTAAGGATGCTGCTTAATTTGAGCAGCAGTTCCTGTATGTACATCAGACATAATTGAAAAAGTAATTGCCAGCTTATTCACACATGCCTCCACATGCAGCATGGATAACTTTTTCAGGTCATTTCTTTGTTTTGCTTTTATTTCCCGCAAGTAACTCAGTCATTTATTCTAATTTTTGATAACTTCCTTATTGTCCAATCCAAGTTGAGTCATGTCCAATTCAGAATCCACTCAATTTCATTCTTCCATCCATTTTGAAACAGTAACACATTCTACTATTGCTTTCCTTGCCCATGAAAATACCGTTTCAGCATTTTCACACAACATACTTCATTCTATCTGCAGTCAGTATCAAATAATTCATGTTACTGAATCTCCTTACAATTTGATAAGATTTGCTAAATACTGATTTTAAAGGTTTACCTATCACTGGACGTAACACTAACACATTTATCATCAGCAAAATTGTCAGTTTTTGTTTCAATTTTGTCTGCTTCCTGATTAATCCAATGTTGTGCGATTTCAAAATGCTGTTTGTCCACTCTACTTAATTATTTCCTAAAATTTAGCTAATCATTGAAATATGTGATCTCTGGACTCAGTCTTAAACATGCCTCATAAATTAGTATCAGTTGTACTCTCACCACATGTCCAAAAACGAATTCAAATGGATTGAATTTCGTCGGCTCATTTTGTGCATTCTCAATGCGAAAACATACAGATCGAATTCTTTTATCCCAATCATCAGAATAGGTTTGTCTATGAGCCCTTAACATATTCTTTAAAGTCTGATGAGAACATCCTATCGCTCCTTTCAATTCTGGATTGCATGCAGTGGATTTGAATTGATTTAATGTATGATATCCAAACATTGCCAGAATAATTTCCGTGTAAAATTTGGCCCTTGCGCTTATTGTTCCTGTGTGGATAGTCCATGTGTCGTGAAATAAAACAAAATAACTCTACCATCATCTTTTTAGCTATTATATTGCGTAGTGCAATGGTCTCTGGATATCTATGGGACACATCATTATTATTATTAACAAATACTGATTTCCACTTCTTGCTTTCAACAGTTTTGTATGCAATACATGAAGACCTTTTTAAAAATTTCTTCTCACATAAGATGAAAGAAAATCATTTTAGTAGATGGATCAAGGAATTAGAACAGATGAAACATATAACGGTGCATATAACACATAACATATGAAATGTGTTGTTTATACTACTTCCTGAGGCTTCCAAATTACCTGGCCTGTACGAGATGTCTGTGAAAAATCACATAATCCTTATGCAGTCCAGGCGAGTAAGACTTTTTTTTTAGTTTTGCATTTTTGCTTGATTTTGCTTCCCGTAAGCGATCTCCTACTTATCACTCACCTTCTTTTATTTGCTAACTGGCAAATCAAAGTGATGAACTTCTGGTCATTTCTCGTTGACCTGAAAACATGATCTTCTCAATTTTCTCAAAAAGATACTTTTTTTTCGGTGTTAACATTCAGGAATACAATCAGATTCTCTTCTGTGTACTTTTTTAAAGATGCAATTACTTCAGTTTTGCCGTATTCTCTTGTGAGTCAGTAAATTTCTGTGAAACAATAATATTTACTTTGTCTTCCACCTGTGCTTCTTTAGTCCCAACGATTTAATGCAACACAGTCTCTGATAATTCTACTTTTCCATTTTATCTTTCTACTACCATTTCTCATCATGTTTCAACTTGTGACGTTGTGCACTCTTTTCACACCATTAGGAATAATCACAGGATATACATCCCGTAATACCGCAGTGGCCTGATTTTCCAGTGTTGTTTTCTACCACAGTAGGCAACACTCCCATCTGTAGTCCAGCTATTTCGTTAACAAGTGAAAATTGTGTTCCTGGAACCGAGAGTTTCACCAGTAATTCTGCTCAAATCTTCACTTTCCACTGGACACTCCAAACTCACTCTATATTATGGAGCTCTTCTCGTCTCACCAGAAATTCCACTTACTTGCAGTTTCTCTGATAATCGATTTTTCTGGCTTACATACATCTTCATCCCTCATCACCAAAAATTGACGGTGATACTGTATCACTTATTACATAACTTATTCACTGTTGTTCCTGGCCTATGTGAGTAAACCTTACCATCAGAAGTAAATTGATTCAGAAGACCTAGCCCTTCCTTCTCATGCAAGCTCCAAACAGGTTGTGCATTCTAGTGCATGTTTTTAGTCTCCACTCTGCTTTCCGGTATGACTTATACAAAAAGTTCACACATTTATCATGTTTTCTGATATCCGTCTTCCCTATTGTTTTTTGAAAAAGCAACAATGTGGCTTCATGTGGCCTACATTATTGCAATGAAAATACTGGAGTTTTTTACTTCTCCTTCGCCTTCATGGACTAGCTTTTTACTCTGTCGCCAGACATCTTTATCATCTTTATTTGATCACCTTTTCCCTTACCATTTGAAGATTTCCCTTTTCCCTAACTTTTATTCCTCGTAGATTAAAATTGACGTCAGCAGCCAACATTTGACTTAAGAACGAACTCATAATCAATCCCTCAGACTTTGCTCATATCGCCTTCCCGCCATTGCAGGCAACATGCAAGTAAATGGTTTCTGAAACCTTTCCAAAACTTCAGCATTCTTCTTATAATGCAATGATCGGAACTGTGTGCAATATGCCAAGTGTGGCTGCCAAAGGTTTGTAGTTCTGCAACATGACCGCGTGGCTCCAAAATTCATTTGATCTCCCAATAAAAGCCAACACACCGTATGCCTTTATACCTGTCAAACTTGTTGGCAACATTCAGGGATTTATGTACATGGACACCGAGGGTCCCTGCTCATCTACACTGCCAGGCATCTTACAATTAGCCCAGTGAGCTTTATTGGCGGAAGTGAGGACTGTAGGTGCTAGAAATCTGAGTCTAGATTAGAGTGGTGCCAGAAAAGCACAGCAGGTCAGGCATCATCTGAGGAGCAGGAAAATCAAAGTTTCAGGTAACGGCCATTCATCAGGAATGAGGCAGGAAGCCTCCAGTGTGGAGAGATAAATCGCAGCGGGCTGGGGCTGGGGAGAAGGTAGCCAAGAGTACAATAGATAGATGCAGGTTGGGTTGAAGATGATACATCGGTATGCAGGGTGGAGTGGATAGGTGGGCAAGATTGGCAGGTAGGACAAGTCATCAGGATGTTGCTGAACTGGCAGATTGGAACTGCGGCAATGTGCGGGGAAGGGAAATGATGAAACTCGTGAAGTCAACATTGATGCCCTGGGATTGAAGTGTTCCGAGGTGGAAGACGAGGTGTTCTTACTCTTGGTGTCGGGTGGTGAGGGAATGGCGGTGGAGGAGGCTCAGGAGTTTAACGTCCTCGGCAGAGTTGGAGGGGAGTTGAAATGTTCAGCAACAGGGCGGTGGGTATGATTGGTGCTGGTGGCCTTGAGATGTTCCCTAAAGCGGTCTTTGAGAAGGCGTCCTATTTCCCCAATGTAAATGAGTCTTTATCGGGAACAATGCATACTAAAGATTACATTGTTTGATGTGTTGGTGAAACTTTGATGAATATGTAAGGCTCCTTTGGGGCCTTGGATGGATGTGAGTGGGAATGTGTGGGCTCAGGTTTTGCAATTCCTGTGCGTGGCGGGGGAAGGTGCCAGGAGGGGGATGTGGGTGTTTGGGGACGTGGACCAGGCTGTATATTCACAGAGTGAACAGTCTTTGCAAAAAGCAAAATGGGGTGTGGAGGGAATTATATCCCTGGTGGTGTGGTTCAACGGGATGTGATGGAAATGTCGGTGGATGATATGGTTTATGCGGAATTTGGTTGTTGAAGGTGAGGACCAGGGGGTTTCTGCCCTTGTTGCGATTGGAGGGGTGGAGTTTGAGGGTGGAGGTGCGGGACTTGGATGAGATGCATTTGAGGGCATCTTCAAACACGTGGGAAGGGAACTCACAATCTTTAAAGAAGGAGGACATCTGGTGTGTTCTGTGGTGCAATTGGTACTCTTGGGTGCAGATACGTCGGAGGCAGAGGAATTAAGGATATGGGATAGCATTTTTGCAGAAGAGTGGGTGGGAAGAGGTTTAATCCAGGTAGCTGTGCGAGTTGGACCACTCTCATCCACTATACTTATTTCCTGTTGCTCCTTCCAAGGGGAGTAACTTCACATTTTTCCACATTAAAATCGATTTGCCAGCTTTCAGCCCAGGTTCTGAAGCTTATCAATGCCAATTTGTAACCTGAAACATCCTCGTGCATTGTCCACAACTCCACCGAGCTTCGTGTCATCTGCAAAATTGCTAACTCATCCTTCTACGCCCTCTTCAGGTCAAGTATGAGAATGATAAACAGCAGTGGTACGAAATTAGATAATTGCACGAGTAACTGAGCTCCGGGATAAACGTTTACAATTCACCATGATCCTCGGTAGGCTTTCAGCTAGCCACTTTCTGATCCTAACCTCTAAATCACCTTCAATCTCTTGCCTCTGTAACTTGGAGAATAGTCCACCGTGGGAAAGCTTATCAAACACCTTATTGAAATCCACAAAAACCACACCAACTGCTTTATGCTCATCCACTTGTTTGGTCAACGTGTAAAACAATGCACTAAGTTTTGTGAGGCACGACCTACCATTCACAAACTGTGTTGACTATTCCCGAATCAACTCATTCCTCACTTGATGATTCAAAATCCTGTCTCTTAATACCTTTTCCAAAATTGATCCACAATTGATGTAAGGCTCACTTTTCTATAAAGGTCAATTTTGTCAGCACTCCCCTTCTTCAGCATGGGATCATTTGTTTTCACCCAGTCTTCTGGCACAATGTACGCAGACAATGACTACATAATGATCAAAGCCAAAGGCTCTGCAATCTCCTCCGTTGCCTCCCAGAAAATCCTTGAATGAATCCTATCCGGCCAATGGGACTTAGCTATTATCACACTTTACAGAATTTCTAACGCGTCCTCTTTATGAACCTCAATGCAATCTAACATAGTAGCCTGCATTTTAGTATTCTCCTCGACAGCATTATTTTATTCTGGCTTGAGTACCGATGAAAATATTGTTTTATTGCTTCTCCTAGCTGTGCAGATTCCATGCTTCACTTCCCAGTACTGTCCTTGATTGGCCCTAATCTTAATTTAGTCATTCTTTTGTTCCTGATATACTTATAGAAAGCTTTAGGTATTTCCTTGATGCTATTTGCCATCTCCGTTTCATCTCCCCTCCCCGCTCTTCTGAGTTCAGTTCTTATATTTTTTTCCTGGTTTGCTTGTAACTCTTAAGTATCGTAACTGAGCCATCACGTCTCATTCAAACATAAGCCTCAATCTTCCCCTTTATAAGAGTTTCAATTCCTGACTAATCCACGACTCTCTCACGCGACCACTTCTTCCCTGCCTGACACTTAAATGCTTATCAAGGACACGTCATAAGTGTTCCTTAAATAAGCACCAAATTTCAATTGTTCCCATCCCCTGCAGTTTCCTTCTTCATCGTATGCATCATTATTGTTACCTAATCGCATCATGATTGTCTTTCCCCAGTTATAATTCTTTTTCTGCGCTATGTACCGAGCCCTTTCCATCATAAAAATAAACATAACCGAATTGCGGTCATGATCACCATAATGTTCACTGACCTCGAAATATAACATTTGGCTTGGTTTATTATCCAGTGCCAAATCCAATTTGGCCTCTTCCATTGTTGAACGAAGACTGTGCCAACTAAATTATTCGAACTTCAGTATTTCCAGTCAATATTTGGAAAGTTAACGACACCCATAACAACTATCCTGTTACTGTAGCTCCTATCCAGAACACGTTTTTCAATCATTTCCCCTGCATCTCTGGAAGTATTTGGAAGCTGAAAGAAAACCCCCAACCAGCTGACGTCTCTTTCCCTGTTTCTAAGCTCAGCCCATTATTCGACGAGTTCTCAAACGTGCTTTCTACCACTATAATAATGTCTTTGAAGAACAATGCCACTCCAAGCCTTTTCATCGCCTTTTGCATTCTTACTCAAACATCTAAATCACAGAACCTGAAATAACAATTACTGTCCCTGTCCCATCAATTTTTTTCCGAAATGGTCACAGCATCAAAGTTGCAGCAATCATGCTATAAGTTCAACAATCTTATTCCGGATTCTCCTGGCATTTAAGTAGACACACCTCAAACGACCTTCCTGCTTGTCGGTGCACTCTTGCGACCTTGACCTTATATTTCTTATCACTCTGAAATTCCTTGATAGGGAAATTACAATTTCCATTCACGTCCCCTTGCTGAATGAGTTTAAACCATCAAGAAGAACATTAGCATAAACCACCGCCCCTCCCCCAGGTTATTGGTACTCCTCTGGTGCTGGTGAACTCGGTCTTGTTTGTAGTGGGCCTACCTACCCCAGAATGAGCCTCGACTATCCAGATCTCCAAATCCCACACACCTGAGCTATATTTTTAACCACGTGTTCAACACCTCTCTCTCCCTATTCCTCACCTCATTAGCACGTAACACGTGCAACAAACCGGAGACAATAGCTCTGATTGTTCTCGCTGCAAACGTCAACCCTAACATCCTGAATTTCTGGCTTAAGTCACCATTCCTTTTTCTACATATGTCATTAGTGTCCATGCATCCCACGAATTGTGGCTGCATCCATTTCCTCTCAATTATCCCAAAAACACGATTGAAGATATCAGGAACCCTTAACCTGCGAGACAACACACAAACCGTAATTCTCCGTCCATTTAACTACCTCCTCCCCAATTACTAATGCTCTGTTCCTCTCTCCCTTTCCCTATTGAAAAACAGGGACAGATTCTGGGCCAGAGTCATGTACACCATAGCTTACTTTCGATAAGTCGTCCCTGCGAATAGTATCCAAAATGTTATACTTGTTATTCAGGGCAAAAACGACAGAGGATTACAGCACTCTCTGCCGGTTCTCTTTCCATCATTTACGACTTATTTATAAAAAACAAAAAGCGAAAAAATAAGCTTTTTAAAGTGACAGCATTATCTGAACACAAAATCTACTTTGGAAAACAGCAGTTCCATTTAACGTTCGATATTTCATTTAACATAAACAATGCATACCTACACATCCTTTCAATTAGCAAACACTGTTCAAGATTAGTGATTGCAAGCCAAACTTGTCTGTTCTGTTATACAGAATTTTGCAGTAGCAATTAAAAGGCAGACATTTGATATTATTATACCTAAATGACAACAATCTATATTCAGTTGGACTGCTTAAGGACAATCACGGTCAGGAAACGTCATGTAAAGTTGTTTGCACGTACCAATGTTCTCCCCCACTGAAACGCCATTCACTTGCCTTGCCTTGTCTCGAAGGAAAAGGCGCGCCTCTGCATCTTTTCTAATATAATAAATCAAAACTTTACACGTGCAATCTTAGCAGATTTTTTTTTTCCTTTCCAGACCATTAACTCTATGGCAGTCCCAATCTATGTTAGGAAAGTTAAAATCCTCTTCCATTATCATCCTATTATTCTTGTATATAGCTGCGATCAAATTATACATTTTCTTCTCAATTTCCCATTGATTACTCAGCAGTCTGCCACACAATCCTAATAGAACAAATATGTCTCTCTTTATTTTTCAGTTCTATTCAAATAACTTAAATGGATCATTCTCTGGAATATCCTCCCAAAATACAGCTATCTACTCAACACCTTGCTCTTTTGCCACTATTTCTCAAATTCATTGAACATCTGTGCCCTTGAATTTTACTCTGCCAGTCTCGACCATCACTGAACCACGTCTCTTTAAACCTTATGATTCCCCAGTCGCATGTTCCCAAAAATACCCTAAATTATTCTGCCTTACAGTCATGCCCCTTGCATAGAAATAAACGCAGTCAAAATTATGAGTACTAACTCGTTCCCTTCTTTGCACATGCCTGTTTTCACTGTTTAACTTACTCCTTTTCCTAACTGCACCAGGTTCTGACTAATCTATTTTGACCTTATCGCTGTGTCTTCAAATGTTCTCCCACTTTTCTACGAGCAGCTCTCGCAAATCTATCCGCCTGTTTCTTCATCCCTTTCCAATTGACGTGCAACCCTGCTTTGCTTTACAGGTCACTTCCACCTGAAAACATTTTCCAATGGTCCAAAAATGCAAATCTTTCTCCACTGCACCAGCTCTGCAGTGATGCATTCACTTGACCTGTCCACCGAGGCATCCTTTACCCCAACATCAGGGACACAACACACCTCTCCCACGTCCCAGCATTGGAGAAAGAAACGTCTCTCTCTTCTTCTGACTGGAGAGTCCCTTACCATAATCGATCATTTGCTACTTGATATGCTACACGTTACTGTAGAACCAGTCTCGGTCCAGAAACTTTGCTGTCGGTGTTACATTTTGCTTATAGTCCGAAAGGAGGCTACTTGCTTGGGTTGGAAATAGCCACTTTAAACTCCTGCATTATCTGGCTTACTCTCCCAGCTGAAAATGTGTTGCTGGAAAAGCGCAGCAGGTCAGGCATCATCCAGGGAACAGGAGAAGCGACGTTTCGGGCATAAGCCCTTCTTCAGGAATACTCTCCCAGCTGTCCTAGAGTTAACACATCTACCCGACTGTACCTATTGTTTTACTACTTACTTGAAATTATCATGCTAGCTCCTAAAATTATCATCACAACTCGTAGCTCCTCTTTATTGCCACCAACTGCCGGGCCATTTTCTGCAAGTAATTCGATTAGATTCACAACGAAACACCTTGCCTGCAGACATGATCATTAGCAACTTTGCACTTCACCCCAATCTCCCACACCCAACAGAAAGGTCACGTCATTGGACTATGGTCCATCTTTGCTCCTCAACAATCTGCAGACTTATAAATAAACACAACCTTATACGCAAGGGCACTGCTCTTGGGTAACTTTGTATTCATAGTTTACATTTTCTTTTTTAAAAAAGACAGATCGTAATGAAGCCGATATTCAAGCAAAAAAAACGCAATGCTACTCATTATTGTAGATATACTAACGAAAACCAGCAATATTACAATTCAAGAAAACAATTTGGTTGCTCCTCTGCTGCGAGCTCTAATCCTGCTTTCGCCAAAGTTCAGCCAGGAATTTCACTGTTTATTCATTTTCTTTGAAAGAACTTCGATGACCCTGAAATACTACCATTAACTTCAGAAGTGAATTCATCTATTAATACGTGATAACATTAATATATAGAACACTAGCTGTTTTATTAGTGTAACAGAAATGCTTACAGTACCTGCCAGCGAACTTCTTCCTTCACTGCTGCTTCTTTTTTTCGTTTGCATAACCCTCTTGATTGACTGACCCACTGACTAATAACTTATAAATAAAAGGTAAAGGTGAGAGACTTAGAATAACCGGTACCAATTCATGATATACATTTACGTACAACACTTTATCCATATTTCATATAACTGGCGACTTCAATCAAGCCAATCCCGGAAAGGTGTTGCGCAAGTAACACCAGTACATTACATGCCCCACCAGGGGCTCGAACATTTTAGACCACTGCTGTACCATTGTGCAACATGCCTACCGCTCCATTCCACACCTCTTCGCGGAAACTCCGATCACAATGCCGTGTTTCTTCACCCATCTTACAGGCAAAAGCTCAAGCAATGGTCACCCACAACAAGATTTCTTTGACGTTTCATGTGGATTCACTGGTTACAACGGCCCAACAACGTCTATTCTTCCTCAGTTGGCTGTGGAAGTTGGGCATGACGGCAAATACTCTTGCCAACGTTTACAGGTGTGTCATCGAGACCATTCTGTCTGGAAATATCACTACCTCTATGAAATCCATACTATTCAAGATCGGAGATGGTTACAAAGTGTAGTGAACTCGGCGAGGACAATCACAAAGGCCCAGCTCCCATCCGCAGAATCCACCTACCAGGCTCGCTCTCATGGAAAGCCCACCAGTATTCTGAAAGATCGATCACACCCTGTCAAACCTTTTTTTTGTCTATCACCTCTATCTTCGGGGAAAAGTTCCAGGAGCCTGAACACACGCAGCAGCCAGTTTCGAAACGGTTTCTAACATACTGTCGTCAGAATACTGATAACATTCACAAAATCGTAACATTCGCCTGTACCTGTGTTTTTGGATTTGCCGCTGTTAACCCATTATTTACTTATATGTTCTACTACACTTATCCTCTGCCTGTATTGCTCGCAAGACAAAGCTTTAACAGTGCCTCGATGCACGTGATAACAAATTCAATTCAATTCAATTCAAATATCCCTCCTTTGCATTCTTCATTTCTGACAGGAGATTCAACACATAGTTCAGTTGCTTCAGATTTCAGTTTGACTGGCATCTGAATTTCTGCGTACATCCTCAGCACATATGGACTTGACTTCTGTGATACATGTAAAATGCATGTTTGACATTGCGGACAATGGTGACTCCCAGAACTGTCGGTTTATAGATATCTCTATTTCAGTATAAATGCACATCATGTTCACTTCCACTAAGTATTGCCTCCCGACTGCTGACTCCACAATTCACTTGTGAAAACAACGCCACAAATACAATTCTATTAATCAACTTGATTGCTTATCTAAAGCTCAAAAATTTAGTTCATTATCTTACTTAAAGTTCATCAAATACCATTTTTTCAATTCTTTTTCTTCAAAATCTTTCATTTACTAAGTCCGTTCATGCCAAATATTCAATGGGGATATTTAGGTGTATCTTTCTTTTCTCCACAAGCAAACGTATCCAATGCTCTTTAAAAAGGAATCAAACAAAGAATTGCAATTCAAACATAATTCCATTGCCTCCTTAATCTTTCTCTGGCTGTGCTTATCTCCTCCACTCCTCTGCCCCTCACCCTCTCCATTTCCACTGTCTCTCTCGGGTTCTTTGTAGGGTATGGGAATCATTGGGTTAATGGTCCGGCTTCCACTAAATTGCTGTTTCAGCTTCTTTAAGTGTAATGTGTATCGGAAAAGCATATCACGCTTCTCCAAAACTCCAGAAGATAGATCATTACACTTTTCTGACTGGCTCTGGAGTTTGTAGACATGCTTAAACAACGGGCTTTAAATTCTTCAGTTTATTTGTTTCACTTTTTAAAAATATGTGATTCATGACCCAATTTGTGGTCAATTGTCTCTTCGAATGTGTGTTGTTGGATGTTATTTCAATATTTATCTTTACTTTGGGCTTCAACCAGACGCATTGGCCGAAACAGTGAATAGTTATGCTAATGTGGCAGAGGATTCAAATCATGCTTCCTGCCCCGAAAAGGTTTTAATCTCAACCTTTCAACCATTGGGCGTAATCCTTTCATCGTTCGAACAATGCTTGGGTCAGCTCGAACATCATCTAATCAGATTACTGGACGTGCCCGGCCGTATCAGATGCGCAAATGTTAAACAGGTTATGAGTCGCCATTAATGGTGCTGACAGACTCTGGCATGGGAGAAGGGCTTGAAGCCAATAATACATTATTGAACTTGTGTACATGTTACTAACGAAAGCATGTGTACATTGGATTCAATGATTGTCAGACATAGCTTCATGGAGTCTTTGAATCATAAAATGTCAGTGCATGAAAACAAAACCTTTTTTTCAGTCGTAACTATGAGAGTCATTAAAACGTCCATTTTCCAAAGTAACTTCACATGAGTTGACTCGGAGCATTGTCTGTCATGGCACTTCAAGGGATTTTTAAAATACTTCTGATAGTGTGAAATGACACTTTCCTCCAGAATAATTTCAAGCAATGACCTCCAGATATACACATTTTTAATCCACCGGTAAACCACCTGCCATTGCCTTAAATTGTTGGCGCACTCACTCATTGCTGCTTTCAGCTAATTCGCAGCTTTCAATGCCATGTTGACAGAAACAAAACAAAAGTTATACCGATCTAATAATCTATACCTCTTATATTTTAAATGCATCATAATTTAAGCCATTCTTTCTCAATGGAGGAAACCTTGCTCGGATCAGTTTCTCATACAGGTAAATCTCGACAACACAGGAAACAACATGTGATATATTCTTTACATTCGCTCCGTGTAATCACGTGTATGTTGTCGATCTAAACTTCAGGCAGTACTGTAGCTCTGTCTGAAAATATCACTGTTTAAGATGCAAAATAACGACTCTGCAGTTATATTTCACGTCATAGTTAATAATGGAAGTACCTATATATAACGTCTTTGACAAGCACACAATACATAACCTGGAACCTTATGCATTTAAGAAACAGTGAAGCTGCAAACCACATCGCTAATCATTGCGCAAGAATTGAGACAAAGATATCTACAGCACATTAAAAGGGCCACTAAACCCATTGAGTCAGCGCCAGTAAGAAGCAGAAAATGAATTATTTCTATTCAGATTTTTCAACTTCAAAAGTGAACATTTATGCTTTTCTTAAATGATATGAGAATTTCTACCTCCATCACCCTTCTCAGCAATAAGCTCAACATTGCTATCTCTCCCTGAGGAAAAAGAAAAACGCACGTTTTCATATCCCACTTTAAGTGTCGTACTCATTTGCTCTGGTCCATATGCCAAGCACTAAATTATTACCAAGAACGATTGTTTTTCCCGTCTACCCGGCCTATGTCCTCAATGAATTGTATTCATCCCTACATACAGCCCCACCCCAATTCACCTGTGCTCCATGGAATATAAATTATGTCAATCCAATCTCTCTTCATTACTAAAACTCTCCAGCCCAGTCAATGTTAGGTAAATCTCCTCTGCATCTTCTTCGGTACAAAGACAAACATTCTAAAGTAAAACTTCACAACTGCACACGGTATATTTACGTTGGGAAAACAGCATTTTAAACCTTTAGTTTTAATCATGGGTCGTCTTTATTCTTGAACTTCCCACAACTTATTGCTTATTCCATTGCTGTTTTACTCCTCGCAGCATGTATTACTTAACACTTTTGACAATTAAATTTTATTTTCTTTTGAGTTACCTTTCAGAGCATAACATCTGTCTGCTTAAGTAGTCTAAGATCTTTATCGCACATTTTCAGCTTACCATAAACTTTAATTTTATCTTCAAACGTCCTATTCATATCACCTATATTATTGATGGACAAGGCAAACAACATGGGACAGAGAACAGAAACTTTCAGTAGTCCACTGGGTGGAGATGCCCAGTCAGGAAAGTAATCTTTGACTGCCACACTCTGCCTGGTGTCACGAAGAACAAATCTTCATCCAATTATATAAATTGGCCAGTATGCCATGGTTACTAACTTCATCACAAGTATCCCAAATTTAATTTGCAGGTCTTGACCAAAATCCAACTATACTGCATTCACGTTACTGTTTTCATGCGATAAACTCGTCATTTTAATGAAGAGCTCAAGAAATTGCTGAAACTTGGTTTTCACTTGACAATTTCATGCTGACTATCACTGAATACACGTTTTCTTTCAAATGGTGATTATGTTACACACTTCTTTTCCATTCTTTTTGCTACTTTGCATAGCTGCATCATGTATGCAGATCACATCCTACTTTGTAATGTCATCTACGGCCTTTGGGTCTTGTAGTTAGATTCACCATGAGTTGTATCATTTCTGCTATTATCCTGTGACAATGACGTGCTTTTAAAATGCATTTTGAGTTTGCTCTTTGATGATACCCGTCTTTTCTTTTTCATGTCTTTGCTTTCTGATGCTTGTTTTAAGGCATCTTTTCTGTCTTATATAACTGAATCACGTTTGGTCGCCTGAACACTCGGTTTCAAATATTTATTTTGGTGTTATTATTGTGTTAATTTTCTCGTTCGACAAAGTCTTTGGATTGCTTTGCTCTCTGGAATTTTTCTCTTCACAAGAACACTTTGCTCCTGCAACGTTTGTATCTCTTTTTAAAACTTCTGGTAATAGATTATGCATATCGCGTGTTGTTTCATTCCATGACTACCTTAAAACCTATGAGTAAAACTGATATCACTGTAAACTTTCTCAAGTGATTGAACTGCGACATCCTGGGTTTGTACAATAAAATGTCTAGCATTGCTTCTAATTTTGTTCGAACTTTCAAATGTTTCTTCGCAGGTTTCCTGTTTACATCTTATGGACCCACTCCACTTATCCTCTCCACGAGCCCTTCACTATTTTTGAATTATAGTTAACTTGAGTGCATTTAAATTTTTCCTCTTGTATATGAATACTTCTTCGAAATTTGTGGCATCTCTGACTTATTTTCTCTTCCTGATTGACTGATGTCCTAATTTATGCTTCCATCAATATGATTTGTCTTCTTTTATTCAGTACATTTATCTCATTGCACCTCAATTCTTCAAACGTCGATGAGGCGAGCACTGCTGATTGCTATCATTGTTTTCTTGATTCATACTGCAACCCTTCTTCCACAAAAGGACAGCAGTGTTCCACGAACGTAAGTTCTTCTTTTCTGCACAAATGGTTTGCCCTGAATTCCAACACTTAGTAACACCTCAGTTTGATTTTTAATATCAAACATTCAGGAATGGATATCAAGAATAAGTAAGATTCGGTCTCTTGACCAAAAAAAGAGAAGATACAGACTCTTTTAGAGCACAATGGCAGCAAAACTTTATTATGTTGTTATTAAGGAAGTAATGAAAATTAATACTAGAGATGTGTAATGTGTTTTTTCGACAAGAAGATTTTTCAAGTCCTTTCATCATAAGCTGCAGTAGAAGAAGTCAATTCAATTCAGGTTGACACTGGCATGTTGGACAAGCAATTGGTTTGGTTATAGAATCAGAGTATAGTTATGGATTTGTACTTATCCGTTCGGAATTGATTGACTTATGGTGATCCGCCAGAATCAGAGATGCTATTTACGAAAATTGTTGCAATTGTAGGTAGTGTGAAAAACTGTCAGTGTATATAGCAGATATTTAAGCAGATAGAGAGTAAAGTGGAGAAATGCAAATTCGAGATTAATATGAAGAGCCGTGTTTGGGAGGTCACATGCTAGTGAAGAGTATTCAGGAAAATACATGACCCCAAGACTGTTGTTGTGTAGAGAAGTCCTGCACTACAACTCAAAGGTTCACTTAATGTGACAACTCAAATTGCATAAATTGGTGAATCAGGAGTATGGCAAGCTTGTTTTCATCACTTGGTGCATTATATATAAAAGTTGTAAGTCACATTGGCCCTGCTTAAGTTTTTATTTAATTCATTTTTGGAACATTTTGTACAGTGTCAATCACCACAGAATAGGAAGGTTGTGGGCACTTTGTGGAGAGTTCAAAAATGTTTTATAAAGACGTTGCCTTGACTGGAGTTTAAAAGCTATCAGAAGAGATGGAAAAAAATTAACTGTTTTGGCTACAGTGTTAGACGCTGAGGGGTGTATTAATAGAAATAAGTAAACTTGTGCTTTGCATGAAAAGTTTGCACAGTCGGAGGTTTTTCTCAGAGTGGAACCACCAAATATTCAAGAAATGGTTCAAATGGGGACAGTGGAACAAGATGTCTGAGGCAACCTTTGCATGCAGAAGTGGTAGATGCCAAAATGAAGAAAGCATATCTTCCCAAATGTGTCCTTCCTTCTTTTCTTCTCATTTATTTCCCCTTATCGCAATGAAATCTACCAGATTTTCTATTTGATTTCATATAGATTCAAATGTAATGATACTGAATGCTTCACGGCAAATTTAGTAGTGCATGTTCTACATTGAAATATTGTAGACATGGTTCATGCATGAATATTTGGAAGCCATCATGAAATTGCAACAGCCGTTCAGATTTTCCACATTTCTATTTTTGAATATGTGTTCGTTGTTACCGTTATTGAGATACATTTAATCCGTAGCAGGTTGTGGAAGTATATCTGGCATTGCAGCGATTTTTGTTTTTACAACAGAGAAAGGTCACTTCGCTACATTGGAGGACAAGCATACACATGCCTATTGATGAAGAAAAAGATGGTCATCAGTGATAACAAGAAATGGATACTTTACACGTACTCAGATTTCTACAATTCATTTACAGGTTCGCAATTGCTGACAAAGGATGAAGGTAAATATTACAGCAAGGATTCAGATTGAAAAAAGTGCTTGTGAAATACGACATCACTCAATTAAAAACACGTGTGAAGTTTTATTTTAATG
Organism: Chiloscyllium plagiosum; assembly: GCF_037043375.1. Lineage (NCBI taxonomy): Eukaryota > Metazoa > Chordata > Chondrichthyes > Orectolobiformes > Hemiscylliidae > Chiloscyllium > Chiloscyllium plagiosum. The sequence goes on from NW_028270176.1 coordinate 15,436,339, forward strand.
GACATTAAAATTGGAAGTATTATACAACGGGCTGACAGCAATTCACAATTGGAAAGTGTGCAGATTCCTTGACATTTTCCAAAACATATTGCTCAGAAAGTCATTTATTAGTGATATCTATAGTTTTTTAAAAAAACTTAAGTCTATTAATCTTTTCTGACAGTGATCCGAAAACTGATTGAGCTACATGAAATTGCAGGTGATATGAAATATGTTATATAGTCATTGTCTTTCCAAAAAAGAAATATTGTTTGTAAGGATTATTGGGGAAAAAACTCAGACATAGAGTTAAATCAAAAATGATCAAATAGCAAATGCAAAAAAAAAAATATAAGGATGTAAATGATTGCAATTGAAAAAAAAAATCACATTACGCTACGTTATCATCCATCGAGTTCATTTGGAAGTACTATCTTTCGGAGATCTACTTCTTCATCAGGTGGCTGTGGAACAGTGCCATAAGACACAGAATTTATCGCAAAATCTTATAGAGTCATGACTTAGTCCACCTCAGTCGAACACCGGTTTCTCCACGTTATGTTTGCAGCGTACAAGATAAGAATCAAATGTGTCTTGCAGGTGTGCAAGAGTCTCGTATATAGTATATCATAGCTACACGCTTCAAAAATAATAACAAGATGACGCAGAATGAGAAATGATTTGAGGCAAGATAATCATGCTTCGGAGATCTATTTGAATTCTCCAGCGTTGAATAGTTAGAATACGTGAAATGGAGACTGTAGATATGGGCTGTTTATACTTGGAGAAGTTTTTGCAGAAGACTCACCTGAGAGAATATTTTGTAAAATTAGAGCACATTGAATTGAATGTACTGCATTTGAATGAATATAAAACTGCTTTGCAGGAAGGATACAAACAGTAGGAATGAACAGGTATCTTTTCTGAGTGACATGCAGTGGCTAGTGGGGTATCACACGGATCGGTGATAGAAGCTTTACTGTTCACAGATTATGCTAATGACATGTTGAGGGAACTAAAGTGTCATATCTCGAAGCTTGCAGGTATCGCAAAGCTGGTGGGAGGGTTCTTGTGAAGAGGATGAAGATGTGCTTCATTGTGATTTGCACAACCTTAGTAAATGTGCCAATGCTTGGCAGATGCAGTATAATGTCGATAAAGATTAGGTTATCCACTTTGGAAAATATGAAGAGGTGATGCATAATTAACAAAAAGGTTATGTTTTAAGACGGGATGGGACTGCAAGGAAATATGAGTGCATTCACACTGCACTCACTGAAAATATGCATGCTGGCATAGCAGGTGTCAACACAGCACATGCTTTGCTTGTCTTCATAATAAGATTGTGAGAATGCAGGAGCAGGTACGTTTTGTAGTTAGTGTACAGGGTCTTGTGTGAAAATATGTGAAATGTTGCATGGAGTTTGGTCTCATTATCTGAGAATGAACGTTCTTGCTTAATAGGAATGGGGTAATGGTTTACAGCGTGATTTCTGATAGCACATGACTTCTCTATAAGGAAAGACTGAGTTAATTAGTATTGTCTTTACTTGAGTTCAGAAGAATAAGAATGAATCTCAACGAAACCTACAAAATTCTATACTCGGACAACTGGTCAGGTTTGTTGTCGGTCGGATATTCCTGGTGAGTGTTGAAATCTGGATCCTTCTCAGACCTTTTATTTAAAGAATCTTCTCATTAAAATACTCTGCGGGTTATTCAGTTGTCAACAGTTTTCCATATGTAAGTAGCCTCTATGTAACATACAGCATTCTTTTTTTAAGAAGTCTGAAGTTCAAATATTCCCCCTCACACTCCACACATTTGGGCAGCTGGTGTAAGGCCCTGCTAACACTTCAGATTACATGTCCTTTATATTGGATTCCACAACAAGGAATGGCAGAGACCCAGCTTAAGTTTATAAATAAAACGTGTTAAACGATATGTATGATTTTGTTTCTCAATTGGCATCACTAATAAATGTCATACTTTTACCGATGTCGAAATTTGAATGGAAATATTCAGTCATGCGAGATGTCAGGCATGTAAAATTGAAACTTTTTTTGAAAGACGAGAATCAAAGAAAAGTCAGCTTCATAAGTTCATAAAGGACTGATCGCAGTCTGATCCGAGTGAGAATCTAGATCAAGATATGTAGAGGCAGCGATTAGAACAGGTGTGTTTTGCTCACTCTATTTTTCCTCTTAGTTTGTAAAAAACTTTTTGGCAGAATAAACTGATGCCTTTGCTCACGTCTCCAACACAAAATAGTTCATTAATTAGTGATCGCTTCTAATTTAGCTATTTATATTAGGTCACTTGCAGATTAAAATACAAAGAAATACTGTTTTGCAAACAGGGTGACCATAGAGATCTCCCTTTACCAAATGAGAACAATGTCTAATTGAACAAAAGCGGGACCCAGGGATCGATTACCTTCAGTTAGAACTCATTCGAACGTTTCTGCTTCATGGTGGCAAAGTCTGTAGCGGGTATTTTTTTTTTGCTGGAAAAAGTCCTGCCTCAAATTTGCTCAGTGATCATGGACAGGAGGGTTTGACTGCGGGCGAGGCTGGTAAAGGGATCCACTACATGCTCTGACACGAACCGGAGTCCTTTAGTTTGTCCACCAGCAGTTTGCCATTCTTGCTTCCTTTGCGTATGAGAGTAGGGGACAGCAGGGAATGTATACAATGTTCTCATACAGCGGTGAACACTTCCACAATTTAAATAAACATCCAGAGAAGGTCACCTCGCCTCCTAATCTGTTAAAATATAAGTGACAGAGAAGTCTCAAAATCTACTAAGTAAACAAGTTTTTAAAACAAATTCTTTAACTCGAATAGTGAACATTAATCAACAACTGTTCTCAACTTTAAGCCCCTTTTCTATGAACTGCTTGTTATTTGCTTCCAAATCTATAACTCTAATTCCAATAAAAAAAAAGTATTAAAATCGCGTTAACTTAATTTCAAAATCACAAAGCCGATGTCCTCTCTGGTGTCCTTCTTATTTCGGCTGAAGCTCTCGCTGGATCACATTTTGACCTATACTGCAAAGATGTTTCGATAGTGCGTGCTTTGAATGCCAGTCTGCCTAGATGGCAGTCACTCTCTGTCAATGACAGTTACACTGTCTGACTTTCGAAATGCCTGCTTTTTTTTTCGCCCAAAATCATCTCATTGGTTCGGGATTGACATAAACAATGCATTCAAATTTGTTTGTGCTTCAGTATCGAGTGGCATAATTTAAATTGATTGGATAAATTGGAAATTGTTGTAAAAAAGCAATTAACTCATGCATTTATTTCATAGCCAGATGTTACATATGTTCATTTTTCCAGTACACTCTGCGACTGCAAGTAAGTCACATGACATGTGCTTGCAAACTGTCAGCACAAATCAACATTCACTCCACCTTCAATATACCAATACGCCATGAACTTCATAACACCTTCTGCTGAAGAAAAAACCAAAACGCATCATGATGAAATGATGGCTTCTTTCTTTGTAAGTCTGAGCCATTACAATGAAAGGCACAGGGCATTAATCCAAGTTCACGTTAATTTTAGCACACATATCTATAACATTTCGTATCTATTGTATTTCATCTATACAGCAGTCCTTCGTACCTGCAGGCCATATGCTTGACGATTTCGTGCGGATGACCAAAACCCCAGCTAGTAGTGAACAGAAGATAGTAGTGAATTATTAAGTGGCAAATTTGTTTCCCAGCAGGCTCTGGTCCCTGGTTCTGGAATATTCCACGTAATACGCTCGAACTGTGTTAACTTGCCATAAACTGAAACTGTGGTAATTGAACTAACTGTTATGGCGGTCGCTCTGTAATTTATCCTTTAAATGCGCGATAATGTATCTTCAATCAGATTTTTATGACCTACAATATGTACAATTTGTAACTTAAAAGTCTGTAATATAAGAGTCCAAAGAAGTAGTCTCATTTGTTTTCATTAACTCGTTGCAAAAATGTAACAGGGTTGTGATTCGTGTACACAGGTGTATTAAATACATTAATCATCACACAAATATTAAAATGTTGTCGACCAGTATCAAACTCAATAAAACCTTTTCAATGGTCGAGTATTTTCTCTGGTCGTTGCTGAGTTTCTTTGGGAAGGCGCCAATGGGCCTTTCACTTCCAAAATTCTCTTCTTGTAGTTGTAAAGCTTGAGCTCCTATGTCGCTAGCACTGTTTGCTACTTTGAAAGGATTCAAGTATTTTGCTGCAGCTAAAATTTCTGCAGTGTTTAATACGGGTATTCAATTGTCATATGCGTCCTGGCATTGCTGTGCTCACTGAAAGTTTGAATTGTTTTCAGAAAATCCGTCAGCATTGCCACTATGCTGCTGGAGTTTGAAACAAACTTCCCGTAGAATCTGCTTAGTTCGAAAAGTCGAAGCATGTATTTCTTCGATGTTAGTATTAGATATTCATTGATGATCTTCGACTTGGCTTTCATTCAGGTTGGCTGATGTTATATTCCAAGAACGTCACCTCTGCCTTCGCGAATTTGTTTTTCTTTAAGTTTGCTATCAGTTGTGCTTCTCATAGTCGTTCAAAGAGCTCGGCCAAATGTACCCATGTGTTTTGTCGATGAATCACTCAAGAACACTTCATTATCCAAATAGAGACATAGAGTCATAGAAATGTGCAGCATGGAAACAGACCCTTCGGTCCAACCCGTCTATGACGTTCAGATATCACAACACAATCTAGTCCCACTTGCCAGCACCCGGCCCATATCCCTCCAAATCTTTCCAATTCATATACCCATCCAAATGCATTTTAAATGTTGAAATAGCCTTCACCACTTCCTTTAGCAGCCCATTCCATAGTTGTACCACCATCTGCGTGAAAATGTTGCCCCTTAGGTCCCTTTCATACCTTTCCTCTCTCACCCTAAACTATGTCTTCTAGTTCTGTAGTCCCCGACCCCAGGGAAAAAAGACTTTGTCTATCTATCCTCAGTTTCTCCCCATAGCTCAAATCATCCAACCCTAGCAATATCATTGTAAATCTTTTTTTGATCCCTTTCAAGTTTCACAATATCTTTCCGATAGGAAGTAGACTAGAATAGCACGCAATATTCCAACATTGGCCTAACCAACTGTCCTGTACAGCCGCAACATGACGTCCTAATTCTTTTACTCAACACTCTTAGCAATAAAATAAAACATACCAAACGCCTACTTCACAAACCTATGGTCCTGCGACTCCACTTTCAAGGAGATAGGAACTTGCAATCCAATGTCTCCTTGTTGAGCAAGTCTCTAGGACCTTACCATTAATTGTATAAATCCTTCTAAGATTTGCTTTCCCAAAATGCAGCACCTCGCATTTATCTGAATTAAACTCCATCTGCCACTTCTCGGCCCATTGGCCCATCTGTTGTAATCTAATGTAACCTTCTTCGCTGTCCACTACACCTCCAATTTTGATGTATTCTGCAAACTTACTCTCGATACCGCTTATGCTTGCATCCAAATCATTTATATAAATGACAAAGCGTTGAGGACCCAGCACCGATCCTTGTGGCACTCCACTGTTCACAGGCCTCCAGTCTAGAAAACAACACTCCACCACCAACCTCTGTCTTCTACCTTTGAGCCAGTTCTGTATCCAAATAGTTAGTTCTCCCTCTATTCCGTGAGATGTAACCTTGCTAACCAGTCTCCCATGTGGGACCTTGCTTAACGCTTTACTGAAGTCCATACAGATCACATTTACCGCTCTGCCTTCATCAATCCCCGACGTTGCTTCTTCAAAAGCTCAATCACGTTTGTGAGACATGATTTCCCACGCACAAAACCATGCTGACTATCCCTCATCAGTCCATGCCTTTCCAAATACATGTACATATTGCGCCTCATGATTGCCTCCAACAACTTTCCCACCACCGACGTCTGGCTCACTGGTCCATTGTTCCATGATTTATCCTTACTATCCTTCTTAAAGAGTGGCACCACGTTAGCCAACCTTCAGTCTTTTGGCATTTGTGACTATAAATGATACAAATATCTCAGCAAAGGCTCAACAATTACTTCCCTGGCTTCCCATAGAGTTCTAGGGTACACCTAGAACTCTGTGGGAAGCGAGAGAAGTGATTGCTGATCGTGTGCACAGTTTGCTAAAGCAGCCACAAGTCTCTTCTTCAAACAAAAAGTAATCACTGTGCAATAATATAGCCCATTTGGCATTACAAACGCAGAAAAGACCGTTTGGTTTTAAAAGTGCTTACCGGTAGCGGGCAGCGGTGTTTTTTTTTCTCTTTCACTCTCTCTTCACAGAAAGAGCGGGAGCACCAGGGGGAAGTGACGACGACCAGAGGGGCAGCCGGGAAGGAAAGCGGTGAGTATTTATACTCACCCTTCGAAGCGGTCGGTCATTTCCAGTGCGAGCAGCAGCGAAGGTAAGACCGTTTGGTTTTAAAAGTGCTTACCGGTAGCGGGCAGCGGTGTTTTTTTTTCTCTTTCACTCTCTCTTCACAGAAAGAGCGGGAGCACCAGGGGGAAGTGACGACGACCAGAGGGGCAGCCGGGAAGGAAAGCGGTGAGTATTTATACTCACCCTTCGAAGCGGTCGGTCATTTCCAGTGCGAGCAGCAGCGAAGGTAAGACCGTTTGGTTTTAAAAGT